>NC_077245.1:26837489-27138114 GCF_947179165.1 Solanum dulcamara
AGTTTGTCACCTGCATGTTTGATTCTCCGAATCTCTACCATATTTTTTCCCCATGGTCTATGATGTTTACCACGGCCCGTGATGGCTTCCGTGGTAAACTCCTAGTGCCAGTTTTCTGCACTTTCTGAGAATTCATTATTTGTTCCTTGGTTTTGGACCTTTTATATTTCCAGGGTCTTACAGATATGTATCTATATCACCCTCATAATAAATAGAAATAAGAAGTATGATAAGTATCCCAAAAGACTTTACATAAACAAGATCGAAAGAGAAAGGATGTTGTTTTCCAAACATGGAAACTCACCGATAAAATAGGCCTTCAACGTAATCAACTAGACACATGGAGAAGAGTGTGGAGAAAAGCCGATCCCTATATGGTGATATCATGTAGGCAAAAGAGTATGCATTAGAACTTTGAATGTACTAAGGATGTAGGCATGCATGAACATGTAAGAAACATTAGAACATTTAGGAAGTATGAAACATTGTGCAATAAAGACATAATCAATCATGTAAATAAAATTTAAAACCTTTAATTATGGGGAGATGGCCATAACCTACATTTAAGATGATGCGATCTATTACATGAAATCCAACATAACCCCCTACGTTGGCACAGACAGACTACTTTCCGGGTAGATCTCCGTCAACTTTAATCATTTATTTACCTTTTAACTTTTAGGGATTTTGTGGATCCATTAACCTAAGCCTACAAGGGCTCTTATGTTGGCTCATAGTTAATGCAACATGAGACTTTACCTAAGAACCCCTTAGGTCGAGTCTCCATCTACATGCTATATTCGGTGCTAGGTCAAATCCCATGGAATAATGTTTGTATATCATAATAACATAAGCATTCATATAACTTTAGACATCAAATCATTATAAGGTAGAATATATTATTAAAACCTTTCATTTGATTCAACTATGTGAGAATTGTCCTTATCACATAGAATTCATTCTTTGGCTAAAAAGCCCTTTCAACATGATTCAATCATTCTTTCATTTCATAAGACTCCCTTTAATTATAAATATTTGCTTTCATAAACTTTAATTTTGGAGTCAAAGCTTTCAATTAAACTTCATTTCAGCATAATGAAACTAGGTGTGTGTGTTTCATTCATCCTTTAAATATATTTTAAACAATCTAAAATGCATGAGGGTAATTGAAATGCATCAATTAAAGCATCTAAAAGCAAAACGCCAATACACTTTAAAGCTACTTTCATGCCTTCATATAAGAATCTTTGATAAATCATCCATTTCATAAAATTGAAAGTCAATATATACCAATATAGGTAAATGAACTCCAAATAGATAATAACCTATACATTTGGAATTATCATATTAAAACCCATAAGATTTCATCATCTAAAATTTGAGATACTGAGTTTAGAGATCACTTGGTCTCCATAGGTGGAAGAACCCATGAATGATACCCATAGACCTTGGGGAAATAACCTTTAATGCAAACTTAAAAGTGGAGGCTTGAAGCTCTTGGGATGAAACTCTAACTTTTCTTAAAACCCTAGCTTTTCTTGAAACCTTGGGAGAACTTGAGAGGAGAGAATCTTGTGTTTGAGTGTAATTTTGAGAAATGAGGGATTGGGAGAGTTTAGGGCCTTTAAATAGGTCAATTATGTCCTCAAAATGACCTCACTTTGTGTCATAACACATGAAAGGACCAAAATGCCCCTTTTAAAAACTGGTCGCACTCACCTTCACGGGGACCCTTCCAGTCTGTGGTACTCACCATGGCCCATGATGGTGTCACTTGATAAAGGACTTGGGGAAAATATTTTGGAAGTCTATAGAGAGAGTCTCTAAACTTCCTCCCTGGAGACCTTCATGGTCCATGAAGGGCATAATGGCCCATGAACCTCGTTCGTGGTCCAAGTCCTGTAGGACAGCCTGCAAAAGCGATCACCACAGATCATAGCACAATCCATGAAGAGATCCAAGGACCATGGTGTTCATCCGTGGTCCTGGCCTTGGAAAGTTTATTGGGGACTTTGGGGATGGGTCACTACGGAAGGCGTCACGGCCCGTGGTGCTCACCACAGTCCGTGGTCCCTTCTCATAATCCCTTCCCTGCAGGATTAGGTCTCAGAACCTCCACTATGGTGGGTCACCATGAGGCGTGGTGTGTACCACATCCTGTGATGTCCTTCCATGGTCAATACCGGGTGATAATTTTCTATATTTCTCAACACTTTCATTCTTTGTTCCTTGGATTAGGACTTTCCAAATTTTTGGGGTCTTACAATATCTCCCTTTTGGGAACATCCATCCTCGAATGAGAATCATTAGCATAGAAAAGTACATGACATGATGAATGAAAACCCAACATGAGTATAATGACACTTGAAATGCATAAAATATGAGATCTTTAAACTTAGCATAAAACATGACTTTAAAATTCAACTTTATAAACATGAATGCATATGAAGACTTGGGAAATCTGAAACATAAGAGTCTTAAAAATTTGAGCATAAAGCACATAGTACTTTAACCTTAAGTAGAATGAAAAAGACAAGGGTATTGCTTCATCATATCAGCTTCCGCTTCCCATGTAGCGCTTTCAACTTGTTGATTCCTCCAAAGGAATTTAACGGATGTAACTTCGTTTTTCCTCAATTTCTTAACTTTCTGGTACAAAATTTCAACTGGACCTCTTCATAAGTCTAGTTTTCTTCAACATTCACTACTTCTAGAGGAACAATTGATTTTGGATCACTCATACATTTTCTTAACATTGACACATGAAACACGAGATGAACCATAGTCATTTCTAAAGGCAATTCCAACTCATAAGCAATCTTGCTAACAGGTCTCAAGATTTTATAAGGCCCTACATACCTAGGGTTCAATTTCCCTTTCTTACAAAACCAAACTACAACCTTCATGGGTGAAACCTTCAAATATATCCAATCATACATACTAAACTCAATATCCCTTCTTTTACTATCAAAATAGGACTTTTGACGAGTTTAAGCCATCTTGAACCTTTCTCTAATGACTCGTACCTTTTTCATACCATCAAGCACCAAATAGGGATCCAAAAAGATCACCTCACCAACTTCAAACCAACCAACCAGAGATCTACATCTTATCCCATATAAGGCCTCAAACGGTGCCATCTCAATGGTTGAGTGTTAGCTATTATTGTAGGCAAGCTCGATAAGCAGTAGGTGATCATCCCAATGTCCTTCAAACTCTAACACACAAGCCCTTAACATATCATCTAGTGTTTAAGTTTTTCGTTCAGCTTGCTTGAAGGTTTGAGGATGGAATACAGTGCTTAGCTTCACCTTGGTACCAAGACCTCTTTGAAGAGTGGGAAGTGAATTGAGTACCACAATTCAAAATAATTGATAACGACGCACTATGCAACCTTACCAACTCCTGAATATACAACTTAATATAATCCTTGGCACTATAAGATGTCTTGACCAGTAGAAAATAGGCCGACACTATAATTTTATCAATAATCATCCAAATCTAATGATGAAGTTTTTGAGTATGAGGCAAACCCACTACAAAATTCATATTCACATCTTCCCACTTCCATGCGGGAATTTTGATGTCTTGAGTGAGGCCACCCAACCTTTGATGTTCGGCCTTAACTTTTTAGCAATTTGGATACTCGACCACAAACTTTCCTATGCCATTCTTTATGTTATTCCACCAATAGAGCTCTTTTAAATCTCAATATATTTTCATCAAACCTGGATGAATGGAGTATGAATAATTATGAGCCTCCTTCAAAATCAAACTCCTTAGGCCATTCACATCCAGAACACATAATCGGCCTTTCTAGTGAAGTACCCATCTACCCTTTATGTAAAGACCTCTATTTTCTTTTCTTTCACCAACTTCTTTAACTCTACAGAACTCGGGTCAAGGTCTTGTTTTAACTTAACATCTACCATCAAAGATGATTAGGACCCAATATGAACGAACATACCATAATTAATTGAGCGACTTAAATTCACTCTTAATCTAGCTAAGCGATGAATATCTTTCACCAACTCTCTTTTTCCTTCCTCCACATGGGAAACACTTCCCATAGACACCCTACTAATTGCATTGGCAATAATATTAGCCTTACCCGGATGGTAATGCACAATTATAACACAGTTTTTGAGGATTTCTAGCCACCTCCTTTGCCTTAGATTGAGGTCTTTTTGAGCGAACACATATTGGAGACTTTTATGGTTGTTGAACACATCAACATGTACTCCATAAAGGTAATACCACCAAATCTTTAGAGTAAATATAATGTCTCTAACTAAAGATCACGGTAAGGTAGTTACATTCATGAACTTTCAGTTGCCTACAAGAATTAACTATAACCTTGCCTTTTTGCATTAAAACACAGACCAACCCAATCTTTGAAGGATCACAATAAATCAAAAACCCTTCTAACCCTTCCAATAATGTCAAGATAGGAGCGGCGGTAAGTCAATCTTTCAAAGTATGAAAACGCTTTCCACACTCATCTGTCCATATAAATTTTGCCTTCTTTTGGGTTAATTTCATCAAATGAGATGAGATAGAATAGATCCCTTCAATGACTCTCCTATAATACCCGGCTAGACCAAAAAATCTACTAATGTCCGAAGGAGACAATGGTCTAGACCAATTCTTGACCGCCTCCTTTTCTTAGGATCAACCTTGATCCCACCACCGAACACTATGTGACAATGAATCGCCATCTCTTTCAACTAAAATTCATACTTACTAAATTTGGCAAACAATTGTCTATCTCTCAAGGTTTGAAGCATAACATTCAAGTGATTCTTATGTTCTTCCTCACCCCAAGAGTAAATCGAGATGTTATTAATAAAAGTCACCACAAATATATCAAGGTAGGGTTTGAACACCCTATTTATTAAGTCCATGAACACCGTTGGTGCATTCGTCAACCCAAATGACATCATTACAAATTTAAAGTGACCATACCTTATTCAAAATGTCGTCTTATAAATGTCACACTCCCTTACCCTTAGTTGATGATAGCCGGACTGATGATCGATCATGGATAAATGTCTTGCTCCTTAAAATTAATCAAACAAATCATCTATCCTAGGGATTGGGTATTTAATCTTAATGGTCACCTTATTCAATTGCCGATAGTCTATTAACATTTGAAGCAATCCATCCTTCTTTCTCATAAATAACGCGGGAGCGCCCCATGGTGAATACTTGCTTTATGAACCCTTTCTCCAATAAATCTTTCAATTATTCCTTAAACTTCTTTAACTCCACCAATGCCATTTGGTAAGTAGGAATAGAGATACTTGGGCATCGGGGAGAAGGTCTATACCAAAATCAATTTCTTTTTTGGGAGGAACACTGGGAAGATCATTGAGAAAGACATCGGGAAACTCAATGACTACAAGGACCGACTCAAGAGAAGTACTTTGTATTTGATATACCTAACCCTCACTATTTGATAGATGCAACCCTTAGAAATCAATTTTTAGGCCTTTAGACAAGAAATGAACCTACCCTTCACTAAAAAATCATGACCCTTCAGTTCTAGAATAGACTCATTTGGGAATTGAAACTTGACTCGATGAGTACTACAATCTATAAAGGCATACGATGCATGCAACCAATCCATCCAAAGGATGACATCAAAATCTACCATGTCAACCTCTATGAGATCACAAGGAATGAATTTGTACATGATAGACATGGGACAACTCTTATAGACCTGTTTAGTAACAACCAACTCACCAACGAGGGTAGACACCAAATAAGTCTCTACAAATATTTTGGGTAACATATCAAACCTATTACCTATGAATAGCGTAACAAAATGACAAGTTTTCACCCAGATCTAACAATGCATAGACGTCAAACGAAAAGACCTTTAACATACCAGTAACAACATTGGGTGCTTCCTTAACCCCTTGTCTCCCTTGCGAAGCATAAAATCAATTGGTGCGTTGGCCACCTCCTTGAGCTTGTTGACCCTAAGAAATTTAGTCTTGAGTCCTAACACCATCACTACCTCTACAATCCCTAGCATGGTGGCCCAGCTTACCACACTTGAAGCATGCATTGGAGCTGGATAAGCATTCCCCTTTATGCATTCTCCTATACTTCTTGCAAATAGGGAAAGCTTGAGCACCAACATTCTCTCTTGGAATCATTCGGTTAGTACCTTTGTCCTTGTTGAAACTTGGATGAAGAGTATAGGTGGAAACTTGCCCCATGAATCATTGCCCAAATTGCCCCTTGCCATTACTACCATACTGGATCTTTGGGGATTGAACCCTCTACTATCAACTCTATCCTTCTTAAATCCTCTTGACCTCTCCCTCAACTTCTCATCCTCGATTTGTTCCACATATATCATGAGTCGGTACATTTCCATCTCTTTGACCAACATGGCTATTTTGTACTATTTAGATACCAAGATAAAAATGCCAGAAATGAACTTGCTCACCCTTTCCCTTGGATCGGAGACCATGAGAGGAGCATACTTAGACAATTTATTTAATTTGAGAGAACACTCCCTCACACTCATACTCCCTTGACAAAGGTTAATTAACTCTTGAATCTTGGCCTCCTTTATCTCCAAAGGAAAGAAGAGGTCTAGGAAATCTCCTTTGAATTCTTCCCATTCTATAGGCTTTATTTTCTCACCTCTTTTGACGACCCATTGTTCATACCAAACCCTTTCCATTTCTTTGAGTTGATAGGATACTAGATCTCTTTTCTTATGTGTAGGGACACCCATAATAGCCATTATACGACATTCCATCCTCAAATCAATGGGCAAGCCGATTAGACAATTCAAATACTAGAGCATATGTTAAGTGATTAAGTGTTGGAGTTCAAAGGTTTTGGTATGGTCATCTACCTCTTATTGTGTTTGTATACAATAATAGATACAACTCATGCATCTATATGTCACCGTTCGAGGCTTTGTATAGGAGACAATGTAGGTGTCCAGTTTGTTTGTTAGAAGTAGGTGAGATGACCTTCTTGGGTCCTAATTTGGTGCTTTGTGCCTTGGAGAAGGTAAGAATCATTAGAGAAAGGTTAAAGACTTTCAAAGTTGTTAAAAGTCCTATTTCAATACAAGGAGAAGGGATCTTGAGTTTAATATGGAGGATTGGATATACTTGAATATTTCATCCTTGAAGGGGGTAGTTCAGTTTGGTAAGAAAGGGAAATTAAGCCCTAGGGCTTTATAAAATCTTGAGACATGTTATCAAGGTTTCTTATGAGTTGGAGTTGCCCTTATAAATAGCAATGGTTCATCTGGTGTTCCATGTATGTATGTTGAGGAAATGTGTGGGTGAGTCTAGTTCCATCATACCATTGGAAGTAGTGAATGTTTAAGAGAACTTGACCTATGAAGAGGTTCCATTTGAAATTTTGGACTGCTAATTCAAGAGGATCAGGAACAAGGAAGTTGAATCCATCAAAGTCTTTTGGATTAATCAACAAGTTGAAAGCGATACATGGGAAGCAAAAGAGGATATGATGAAGTGATACCCTCATCTTTTTCATTCTACTCAAGACTAAGGTAGTAAGTTATTCAATTTCAAATGTTTAAGACTCCAACATTTCATATTTTCGTAAGTATTTCATATGAATACATGTTCATAAAGTTGAAGATCTTAAAGTCATGTTTTATGCTAAGTTTAAAGATCTCATATTCTATCTATTTCAAAGTGTCATTGTATTCATGTTGGGTTGCTAGTGCTCATGCTATGCCCTTTCTATGCTAGTTAAATCTCATTCGAGGATGAATATTCCCAAGGGGGAGATATTGAAATACCCCATAAGTTGAAAAGTCGAGACGAAGGAAAATTATGGAAAATGGACTAAAAATTGAGTTCTACATCTTAGTCTATGAGTCGTAAAAGCTTATTTGAGTCGTACGACTGACTCGTAGGACTAATAGTGAGGTGTGGAATTTCACCAAGTGATAAGGGAAGATTACGAGTCTATTACACCCCACACTCTTAAGCTCGGAATGTCTTTTAAGCTTCTTAGAAATTATCATATGAGCCGGATAATCTACGACACTATCAAACAACTCTAAGGAAGGGAGAATGTGATACCCCATAGTGGGGAAGGTTGAAATAGGGTCATGAGAAGTTGGAAGAAGTTGGAGGCCAAGTGATGAGTCATAGGACTCGACTTATGTATGAAAGCTACCAACTTGAAAATCTTACCTTCTTAAGCTACTTTAGTTCATACCAAACTTATGTAGCAAGGAGTACACGGGTTCTTAAAGTAAGATGAGATTACGAATCCATAAAAAAAAAGGAGAGAACGACACGTGGAAGCAAGAGGAGGCGCCACGTGATAGTATAGGAAAGTGCCACATGGCATCAGGTGACCCACCTGCTTAGGGTCAAGTAGGTGACCCACCTACTTGGGGGGTGGGCCCCACTAAGGACACATGGTAGTCCCTAATTGATTGTATGATTAAGGTAGCCCAATGAGGAGCTGACACATGTCACTCTTAGGGGATGACACATTTCACCTCCTAAGGAAACATATATATATATATATATGTTATGTGACCCTTAGATTCATTCTTCAGCCAAAACAAGAACAAAAGAAAGAAAGGGAACTTAGAGATTAGAAAGACACCTATGGGGTTTGAGGGGCTACCAAGGTAAGGCCCAATTTTGTTCCGTAAATTAATTATTTAAGGTATAATACGGTGATATATCAGTGTTTAATAATGTAAAATTTCATTTTGGGGCAGCAAGGAAGAGATATAAATAGTCCGCTAATTTTCAGCATGTTAAGAGAACTTCCGAGACAAGTTTTAGCAAGTTCTCGCAAGGTATGGCTTGGTTCTCTTCTCCAACATTTTGGTAAGGGTTTGGAAATTTTATTAGGGTATTAATGATGTAAATATATGGTTTGGAGCATAACCAAATGGATATCAAACAGCCACGACATTTCAGCCACAATTAGAGAACTTCCGAGGTGAATTTTGGCAAGCTTTGGCCAATTTCGGGTAAGGTAAGGTATTTCATTCCAATTTGAAGTTTATGATGTTGTTATAGGGTGTATTATACACCTTTTATTCTTCTTGAATTGTAATAATGTCATATAAATGCTCGACGTTAGAAACAAACTAAATTGAAGTCGAGTTGGGTATTGTTCTTGTGGTGCGGAAGATGTAGGTGGTGTGGTTATGTGTTGAAGGGCTTAAAAGTATACTAAAAGAGGTGTTGGAGCTTCTTTTTTCAGCCACACTACCCTCCGCTATGTATGATTAAAGGTGTTGCAACATAGAGACTAGAAATCCTATTTTGGATATTGTAATTTTGGGCGAGTCGTTGGAAGTTTGTATTATGTACTGTTGATATGAATTGCTTGTATACATGCTGCATGGTGGTGTTGTTGGTTTTCTGTAGTGAATAGGGGTGTAATTGGAAATTTGGATAGGGCATAGTATAGGGGAGGTGTTTTCCAATTTCCGTTAACTTCTTAACTAACTAAAGAACTAGTCGAGAAGACGAGTGAGAAAATGAGTTCTATGAATACTTGGGTGCACCTTGAGCTGCTTAAAAGTCAAGGTTTGTTAATCTTCGTATTTCTTTTGTGTTAAATAGGTCAAAGAAGTATTGAAGCAAGTCTGGGTGCGATTAACCCGTAACAGGTATGTAGAGCTACTCTTCTTTTCTTTTGGCATGTCTTAGGTATAAGTTATAAATGGTTTGTATATGAAATGTGGGGGTAATTCCACTCATGAAACTCTAAATGTAATTCATAGACTTTACTCACTTTGTGATGTTAAGACTCCTGTAATAATTGAGTTATTGCCTTTTAAGGCTGCTAGATCATGAACAGTAGTATATGTAAGGCTTGTCTCTTCTTCCTTTTGAAGTGTCTTAAGTATAAATGCAATGGCATATGATATGAGGTGGAGGTAGTTCTAGTTATAAGCTCCGGGTATAACTTGTGACTTTTATTCATTACTTGATATTAGAATTTTTTAAGTAGTTGAACCACTACCCTCGAGTCTCATATCTGATGAATAATAATTGAATGCATCAGCTCATATTCCTAAGGTCTCTGCGATGACAAACGTCTCTACTTCCATATGTTGTTTAACCCTATCTCGATACACCTTTACGATCTCTGAAACTCTAGCTAATATGATCCCGAACGGTGTTTAATAGGTACTTAAGATAATTACTACTCTGGTCTTCAAGTAATGGTTCACTTGACTATTTCATCGAGTTTTTGATGATGATGTAAATTGCATATGTTTACTCACTACTCTACTCAGGCATACTATAACCCATCTTCCTCCGAGTCCTATAAGGGGGCCAGAAATACAGTCATGCCTATTTTTACTCTTCACTCACCGAGTCCCGGGCTGGTTATATATGTCGAAGTATATGATGATGAAATACCGTATACGATAAAGTGAAGAATACGATGATGTCGTATGTGATGTTGCTTGTTACTGCGTCCCGAGTTTGGCATGTATATGATGATATAATGGAAAATATAGATCGGGCCGTACGTTTCTCAGTACTATTTTAAAGTATGGATCAGGCCAAATGTTCCTCGGTATATTTTACTATATGATAATGGCACCGAGTCTCATAGTGGGCCGGGTGCCGTATGACATTTACACCACTCTTTCACCGAGACCCTCACTAAAGGGCCAGATATGATAGGTAGGCATACATATGAAGACATAGTGATGCACTTGTAATGTATGAAATGATGTCATATGCGAGGGTATGATTTACGATGACATGGTAATACCGAGTCCCATAGTGGGCTAGGAGTGATATATGAGGATGATATACATGCCCTCTTTTCATAAGATGCAGGTATAGTGAATTGTTAAGTGGCATACTTATTTCCTGCGTCTCTATTTCAGTCGTTATCCCAGTTATGTTATGTTATGCTTTATATACTCAGTACATATATCGTACTAACTCCCCGTTCTTCGGGGGGCTACGTTTCATGCCCACAGGTATAGATATTCATTCTGGAGATTTGCTAGCTTCGGGTTTCCACTCAATGATGTTAGAAGTGCTCCACTATTCTGGAGCCTAACTTTTGAGGCTAATCATTTGATGTATATATTAGTTTATTCAGGGGTATGGCGGGGGCCCTATCTCGCCAGATGATACAATTAATTCTTTTAGAGGTCTGTAGACATGTATATGTGGGTTATTTGTGAGTATGCCATGTTATACATGTTATTATGTTATGGAAGCCTTATCAACTTGCGTGTCTTTTCATGTCATGATACAGGTGAAAGAGGTGACAGGTATATGAAAAAGTTTTTGACCTATTGGGACTTTGTGTATAGTACCATATCACACACGGTTCAACTTGAGTATAGCTGATAGATACGCATAAGGGGGTCCAGGTCAAACCCCAGTCGTGGCCTACGGGGTTGGGTCATGACAGAAGTGGTATCAGAGCAGTTCATCCTTAGAATGTCTATAGACTGTGTCTAGTAGAGTCTTGTTTATTGGTGTGTTGTGCACCACATCTATAGAAAGGATACAAGACATTTAGGATGTTACTTTCTTTCAGATCTAAGATCGTGCGATAGAGACAAGTCATAGGGAGTGAAATTCCTCATACGAACCTATGCTATTAGCAGAAGGAAATCATTGATAGAAGAAAGTAACTTATGATATGGGAAGTTACAAAGCACACATGTAAGCAAAGGCACTAAATACATATGTTAGGTTAAGTGTTGAAATACGGTTGACATATAAAGTTGAAAGGAGAAAGGAAAAGTAAATAGGAAAGTGCAATAGGTGCAATCTGAATGGACATATGAGGTAAGTCCATTTTTATACTATTAATTATGGGCGCCCTATGTGGCTATGATATGAGATAATATGAATATATATATACGTGCCCTGTGAGGCACTATTGGTATTTTCTGCGTGCAGGTGTTGAGGTAGTAAGAAATACGAAGGAAACTTTGTCCAAATTTTCCTAGAAATAAGAAGAGAATGAGATATATGGTTGTAGTATGTTTTGGAAGGTCGTGCTCACAACAATGATGGGATTTGGTTAAATCACGGGTATGGCTGACATTGAGAAATGAGTTAATTGCTTAATTGACGGCAGTAGAAACTAGGAGGTCGATACTAGTATGGTAAAACGAATTTGGAAAAGACTTACCCTAAGAAGATGATTTATTAAAGATTGATAGATCTGGATAGAACGATACATTGAGGTACCGACTGAATTGATACACAAGGATAAATTATGACGAGGTATAGTTGAAACAAGTAATAGTACAATAAAGACAAGAGTATACGGGAAAAAAGGATTGTGACGGATATGAAGTATTACTAAGACTAACTGAAAAGGGTAAGTAACCCATATTAAGAATTGTGAAAAAGGTTAAGAAGTATTATACCAGGGGACTGAATGCGAAGAGGATACCATGTGAACATAATGAAGAGCATTGTGAGAATAAGGAACGTTTAGTAAGGAAGTAACTTAAAGGTATGATGTGGTCCATATGATTGGAATATAAAGATAGGTGTGAAACGGAAAAGCAAGCTATGAAACAAATAAGGAAGACTTATCAAGTTCTGTAAGGAAAGTTTCAAATAGAGGTTATATGACTACGAAAAGGGATAGCTAGTGCAAGGAAGTAAAGAGTAATATGGAATTCCTTGCGCACAACCAAAAATGAACATGAGCTAGAGGGATAATAAGGAAATTCTAACAGAGGCACCCAAGATAGACATATATAATTGAATACGAGGACGGAGCGAAAGGAGAATATGTAGTTATAAGTTTAAAGGGGTAGTACAACAATATGGTGTTAAGGTAGACCTATTATTCAGGCAAGCTTGATATGCTGTTAAGAAAGTAAGCATCGGGCGCACGACAAGGATGAAAGCTCATGAGGGATAAAAAAGTATTGTGTAGATGCGACTCGAGTACCAATAATTAGACTGGATCAGCACCTCACGATTAGGTTAAGATGTCGTACCTGGGCAACCAAAGGTATGGAGGATGTAAAGAAAGGCATAGATATGGTGCAGTATACCAAATATGTTGGAAAAGAATCATACGCATTTGAAAATTGGAAATAAGGGCGTAAGGTAGAACACCAACAGATAGTGACATGGGTATACCCTGAAGGGGAGAAGTGACTTCAAGGGAGGTCCCATGCTGGCATGAATTAACAGAATCTAAAAGACAGAAATGAATGGATAAAAGCCAAGACGATATCTGAGATTTGAGGATTATTGGGAAGGACCTTAAATAGTGTGACTGCAAAGGATGGGCACATACAAAGGGGAACTTAAAGATATTATAAGGGATAGCCAGGCTACACTTGACTAAAGGTTAGGATGTTGGTAACAGGGTTACGAGCTACTGGCATTGTGATATACAGGTAGCAAAAGAGAAAGGATAAGAAATCTCTCCTATATTGGAATATTAGAAAACCTAAGAGTAAGTGAAGGAAGCAAAACAAGTATGGCAAAAGAGACGGAAAGTATATGTTAGTACAATGACACATGTAGAGCAGAGTAAGCTAAGAGCAGGAAAGATTATACTAAGAGTAAGATCAAGTGGTTACTTGATAAAAAGAAGTCAGTAATAGCAATGTGATTGCCATATTTCGAATCTATTAAAGAAAAGTATAAGGTGGTTCGAGGCAGAACTATTAAGATATAATCAGTATTAAGGATAAAAGCCATAGTAGAGTCCTGACCTCGACTGAAGGAGGTAAGACACTAGTATAAAGACACTAAGGCATTTTTCTAGACTGCTCTAGGTACCTACACATATTTATACAAGGATTACAATATGATGTGTGGTAAGAGAATTGGAGAGTAGATCTGGGTAAAAGCGCAGGATAGCATGCCGAAAGTGTTACAGGTTGGATTAAGAGGAATTGTACAATAGCTTAAATAAAATTGAGCGTCAGAAGCTTGATAGCCTATTATAGGAGATGGAAACCCCGACCCAGAAATAGAAAGCAAGTGATATGGATTATGGTATAGGCTTACCTCGCATTCTAAGGAAACATGACTTTATACTGGTTATAATGGATAGGCTGACAGAGTCGACCCATTTTCTTCCAATTAGGAAGGCCTAGATAAGAATTTACTTCTCAACTTAGTCTCTTAATAAATGTGTAAACGTATCTATACTCATACTCAAAATATGATTAAGAAACTACTCAACTCAACTCATACCCAAAATGTTAATTAAGAGACTTCTCAAACTCAACTCTTGGGAGTCGAGCCTCTACAGAGGGGATTACGTCAACACTTATATAATTGCCATTTATCAATTGGCCGAACTGAAATGAAGAAAAAGCCCTCAAAAATGAACAAAGCGAACTGAGTTATCCCTACTTTGTCCATCTCTACTCACATTCTTTTTCAAATAATTGATGAAAATAAACTTTCTTCATAAAGTATTTAAATGCAAGAATCAAATAAGGTTTATGTGATTCAAAACATGAACCCATAACCTCATAACTCAACTCAAACTCATTGCTTAACTTGATTATAGAAACATGTAGGGCACTAGGAAGAACTTAGTCCAACATTTGGATATCCTTACATTACTGTAAAGAAGATTATCTCATTAAAAATCAAAGACTTCTCTTGAAAACCTTGAACCCTAACTCTTCTTCTTCTCCCTAATATTTTCTCTAAAAAGTTTTAAGTGTTAATGAGAGGAAAAACCCTATTAGGTATGATAAGGGACTAAGTTTTTCTTCCAAAACATGTTGGGTTAAGTTGGGAAAAGGTGAGAAAATACTAAACTAACCCTCATTAAAATATTAGATGGGCTCTTAGATAGGAGGTCACCACGACTCATGAAGCTCACCATGGTCTATGGTGATGGTCGTGGTCCTGAGGGGAGAACTCATGCTAGGGGGTCAACTTCCACAGAGGCCACCATGGTCTGTGAAGGTTAGATGGGCCATGCAGGACCTCATAAAGTTAACCCTTCCTAAAAGTTCTAAGGGTCTAGTTTCACGGACCTTTTCACGGTCTGTGAACATCATTACATATTGTGGACCCTATCGTAGTGGTCCATCAGAACTTTTGGTCTTGAGGGGTTAGGTTCATCGATGTTTTCATGATTCATGGTATGCACCACGAGCGATGGAGCCCTCTATAGACCCTTTCCCCAAAATTCCCATATATCAGTGCCCTTCCACGGCAGTTCTCCACGTTTCTGTGAAGAGAACCACGACCTGTGAAGGACTCCATGAAGGACCACCTAGTTCCAAAAAGTGGAGATTTTTCTAAGACTTCATTTAAACTCTATTTACTTGACTTTCCAACTTCCAAGGCCTTACAATATCTTCCCCTTAGGGTTATTCATCCTCGAATGATGACTATGCTAGGAATTCACTCAAGGCACGAATGCAATACAAGACTCAAATAATCAACTCAAGGATAACTACTAAACTTAAGAAGGAATTAACATCAGAGATAGGAATATGAGTATTACCTTCAACATCGACGTTAGGAAGGATGAATAGATATGGGTACCTAGATGTCATATCCTTCTCAGCTTCTCATGTAGCCTTCTCAACAAACCGATTTTGACAAAGAACTTTGACTGAAGCGGCCTCATTGGTTCTAAATTTATGAACCTGATGATCAAGAATCTGGACAAGAATTTCTTCATAGGACAAGCTATATTTCACCCCAATATTTTTTGTAGGAACAATAAGTGAAGGATCTTCTAAGCACTTCTTAAGCATGGAGATATGGTAAACTGGATGAACATCATCTAACTCTAGTGGTAGCTCTAACTCATAAGAAATATTGCCAATTTTCTTTATGATCTGATAAGGATAATTATGATGCAGACTCAACTTCTCTTTCTTCCCAACCCTAATAACTTCCTTCATGGTTGAAACTTTCAAATACACCCAAACTCATGAATTAAGAATTCTCACAACAACAAGGTCTACTCGACATGAATTCCACGTTAATGAAACTTTTCACAGGAATCTTTCACAAAATTTCCAACTAATACAATTATTTACCTTGGACTCCAAGTCTCTTATCCCGACATCAATGTAGGAATTCTGACGACTTTGCATAGTTCTCAACCTTTTTTGGATGATCTTTACTTTCTCTATAGCTTGGCGAACTATGTCTTCCCCTATCAACTCAGCTTCATCAACCTCAAACTAACTAATTAGTGATCTACATCTCCTCCCATAAATAGCCTCATATGGAGCCATTTGAATACTCGAACGAAAGCTATTATCATAAGAAAACTCAATATGCGGCAAGTGGTGATCTCTGTTACCTTTGAAATTGATAACACATGCTCTCAGCATATCCTCAAGCGTCTAAATAGTATGTTTTTCCTGACCATCTTCCTATGGGTGGAAAGTGGTACTAAGATTCATCTCTGAACCTAAACCTTTCTGAAAGGACTTCCAAAACTGTGTAGTGAATTGAGTACCTCTATCTGAGATGATGGACAAGGGAACCCTATGTAATCTGACTATTTCTCGAATATGTAACCTTGTATAATCCTCTGCTGAATCCGTAGTCTTAATGGGAAATAAATGTACTGATTTGGTCATCCTATCCATAATCACCCATATAGAGTCTCCATATTGATCATCTCTTAATTCCATTCAGGAAACTATATATTTTGAGCTACATCACAAGGCCTTTAATGCTTAACTTTGACTTGTTTGTGGTTTGGGCACTTGGATACAAACTCTGATATGTCCCTTTTTATTCCATTCCACCAATACACTTCTCTCAAGTAATGGTACATCTTTGTGGAGGCTGGGTGGATTGAATATCTAGAGCTATGGGCCTCTGCCATAATTCTATTTTGAAAATCATTAACATTCGAAACACATAACCTGCCTTGATATTTCAACACTCTATCTCCCCCTTTGGTGAAAGCCATTACTTCATGGTTATAGATATTATCCTTCAATTTGAGGAGAATAGGATCTTGGTCTTGCTTTTCCTTTACTTCAGAAACCAATGAAGACTAAGTCCCATTCTGAACAATCACTCCTCCCTCATTAGAATCCACAACATGAACTCCCAACTGTGCAAGTCTATGCACTTCATTGGACAACTCTTTCTTTTTCTCCTCAATATGAGCGGTTCTTCCCATACACAATTTGCTAAGAACATCAGCAGCAACATTAGCCTTACCAAAATGGTAGAGAATACTTATGTCATAGTTCTTGAGCAACTCAAATTGTTTACTCTGCCTTAGGTTGTGCTATTTATGACTGATTACGTATTGCAGGCTTTCGTGATCTGTGAATACATCTACATACATGCCATAAAGATAATGAAACCAAATGTTAAGAGCAAATAATACCACTTTCAACTCTAAATCATGAGTTGGATAATTCCTCTCGTGGATCTTAAGTTGTCTTGAAGCATAAGCTATGACTTTGCCTTCTGCCTTATAACACAATCCAATACAACTCTGGACGCATCACAATATATGATGAAACCATATGTTCCCTTGGATAGGGACAAAACTAGAGCAATAGTCAATTTTGTTTTCAACTATTGGAAACTCTTCTCACAAGCATTGGACCATTGGAACTTAGTCTTCTTCTAAGTCAACTTGGTCAAACCCATAAAACTTCTTATATTGGTCATGGATGTAGATATGGGACTATTCTTAACAGCTATAATTTTCTGTGAATCAACTCGAATACCATCTCCAAAAATAATATGTCCTAAGAATGCCATGGGTGCAAACTAGAACTCACACTTTGAAAATTTAGCATATAACTCATTTTCCTTGAGATTTTCGAGGATAATTCTTAAATGGTTTGCATGCTCTTCCTCATTCCTCGAATAGATCAAGATCATATCAATAAACATGATAAGAAACATATCTAAATACTACTGGAATACTATGTTCATGAGGTCCATAAATGCTGCATAAGCATTAGTTAAACCAAAAGACATGACTAGGAACTCATAGTAACCATACTTAGTTCTGAAGACATCTCGCATTCTCTTACTTTCAACTAATGATAACCTGATCTGAGGTCTATCTTAGAGAAACAGGTAGCACCCTAAAGTTGGTTGAAAAGATCATCGATTCTCAGAAGGGGATACTTATTCTTTATGGTGACTTTTTTCAATTGTCGATAGTTAATACACATCCTCAAAGAACCATCTTTCTTTCACATGAATAGGACAGGATTGGATTTCCCCAAGGTGAGACATTTGGTATAATGATTCCTTTATCTAAGAGATCTTTCAAATATTCTTTCAGCTACTTTAACTCTATGGGAGCAATTCAATATGGCAGAATAGAAATGGGTTGAGTATTAGGAGAACACCTATTCCAAAGTCTATCTCCCTATTTGGAGGGACTCTAGGCAAATCCTCAGGAAAGACTTTAGGAAACTCATTAACAACTGGAACTGACAAAAGGGATGGTATCTCCACACTGTCATCTCTATCTCAAACAATGTGGTAGATACACCCCTTGGAGACTAACTTTCTTCCCTTAGGGTATGAAATGAATCGACCCTTAGGTAAAGCTGGACTACCCTTCCATTCTATAACAGGATCATTTGAAAACTTAAACTAGACTATTCAGGTTCTACAATCAACTGAGGCATAACAAGCATAAAGCCAGTTCATGCCAAGAATGACATCAAAGTCAACCATATCTAGCTCAACTAAGTCAGCAAAAGTGTCTTTATAATAGATAGAGACTATACAATTATAGTAAACTCTCTTAGCTAGAATGGAATCACCAACAGGAGTAGAGGCACTGAATGGTTCTAAGAGTCATTTATGAAGAATCCCAAACTTAAAGCTACATAGGTAGTCACAAAAGACAAGGTAACACTTGGATATAGTAAAGCATAAACATCATGGGAAAATAATCGATACATACCGGTGACAATATCTGGTGAGTTCTCTTGGTCATGGTGATTAGCCATAGCATACAAATGATTTGGACCTTTGTCTATTCCTGAAGTATAAGGGTCTAGGCCAATCCTTAATCACTTCAGTTTTCTTAGGATCCACCATAATACTTCGCCCAACACAATAAGGACAAAGAAAGCAACCAACCTCAACCAAAACTAAAACTTGTTATACTTAGCATATAGTTGATGATCCTTGAGAATTTGCAAGACAATTCTCAGATGATCGACATGCTCATCCTCATCTGAGAATAGATCAAAATATCATCAATGAACATAATAATGAACATATCCAAATATTGCTTGAACACCCTGTTCATCAAATCCATAAAAGTTGCAGGAGACATAACCAAGAGTTCAAAGTGACCATACCAAGTTCGAAAAGTTCTTTTCAAAATGTCAAACTTTCTTACTCAGTATTGATTATAACCCGATTGAAGATCAATCTTTGAAAAGTAGCTTGCACCTTGAAGTTGATCGAACAAGTCATCAATCCTTGGAATGGGATATTTACTCATAATCATGACATTGTTCAATTGTCGATAGCCAATACACATACGGAGAAAACCATCCTTCTTCTTAAGAAAGATTATCAAAGCAGCCTATATAGATATACTTAGTCTAATAAAATCCTTATCTAATAAGTCTTTCAACTAATCATTTAACTCCCTAAGTTCCGTTGAGGCCATTCGGTAAGAAGGAATAGAGATGGGTTGGGTATCAGAGAAAATATCAATATTAGAGTCTATCTTTTTTTGGGAGGGATACTTGGGAGTCATCAAGAAACACTTTCAAAAATTCATTAATTATTGCTATAGACTATTTTAGCAAACACCGAATCACCACTATGAGTATAGACCCAAAAAGGCTCTAACAAGATCTTGAGACTAATAATAAATTTTATAACAAGATAAAGAGTAATAAATGATAGAGTAGCACCCGGATCTAGCAATGCATAAACATCAAACTTAAAGACTTTCAATAAACTAGGCACAAAATCAGGTGCATCCTCTAAATCCTAGTGAATTTGCAATGTATTAAACTTGTTTTGGCATTGACCACCACCCAAAGTAGTACCCTACTAAGCCGATCAACCTGTAGTAGAAGAGCTCCTCCTTGAGGCTTTGGGTTAGACATCCTATATTTGTTGAACTTTGGAGACGAAGTGTTTGAATTTTGTTTGGAGTTATTTTCGTGAAATTAAGAATGGCCACCATTGCCCGACTTACCATGAGAGTATTCACCACTATTGGTTTGAGCCCTCTTAGACTCCATTCTAGACCTCTTCTTTAACTTCTCCTCTTCTATTTTTTCGGCATGTATCATGAGCCTTGAGATGTCTATCTCCTTGATTAGTAGGGTGATTCTACACTCTCTAACCATCAAGACTGACACACCCAAAATAAATTTTCTCATTCAAGCTCTTGGATCGGCAACCATGAAAGGAGAATATTTTGAAAACTTAGTGAACTTGAGGGCATACTCCCCCACACTCATGCTTTCTTGCCTTAAGTTGAGGAATTCCTGAACCTTGGCTTTTCTCAATTCCAGTTGAAAGAAGCAGTCAAGGAAAACATTCTTGATCTCTTCCAAATCAATCGGACCCATATCTATATCCCTCTAACTTCTCCATTGATCAAACAACCCTTGAGCCACTCCCTTAAGTTGATACACAGCTAAGTCTATATTCTCCACCAAACCAATGCCCATGATCTCAAAACACTTGCCAATACCCTCAATAAATTTGTGTAGATCCTCATCCACCTTAGAGGCATGAAGCTTGGGAAGGTTCATATGAGTGAATTCATAAACTCAGCTATCCGTCATACCCATATTTGGGTTCACAAGATCTACAACTTTCCTATTTTCTTGAGTGGCTATGATTTAGGAAAGTACTTGAAATGCTGCCTGAAACTATGCATGAGAAACTTATTCATTCAAAGGGTTATTTGAATCTTATTGCTCCTCCTCAACATTTCTTCTCACGGAAATTCTTTATGGAGGCATATTTCTCTAATCGCAAAAAAAAAGCGCTAGAGGAAAAAGCCTTATGAGTTCAACTCTATCAAATGGCATAAGAATAATAAAAGAAATGATGTTTCCTAAATGGATTGTAGCCTTCCATTCATAGATGTGGAACTCTTCATACCCATGAGCAAGACTCTACTTCATGCGGCATGTTAGACTCCCTAGGATACCTTAAACTTTGTGCTCTTATACAAAGTTTGTCACAATCCAAGCTAGGCCCTAGATATGACATGGCGATTAGAATCCCAAAAGACCCCAACCAAGCCTCTTGATATATCATAAATAAGCATACATAAGGTAAATGAAATAATAAGATCAAATAATAAATATAGAATAAAAGTCTCAACATTAATATCTCGATAAAAAAGAAATCAACTCCAAAACAAATGACAACATAGACTCTATAACAATCTATCATGCCTCTACTAGGCTCCATGCAATGTAGGACAAGATCCTAGCTCACCAATCTAAGAATTAAAAATCATAAGAGACAATAGAAATCATAAATTTCTCATCCTTGAATCATGAGGATTCCCCAACAAGATGAAGTAAGCTCAATTTCTAGTAATGAGTAGAGTGTGTGTTATCATCTTTGGGCCCTATATTATAATACAATGTAGGCAAAAGTATGTGTTAGTATATGAAATGCATTAAATATGTGAGAAGCATACATGAACAATGATAATCGAATATAAATAATATAAACATATGATACATGACCAATATCTTAAAATATGAGTAAAACTTAAAAACATTTGATGTCATTTTCATAAGGTAAATGCATCATAAAATCTTCATAAAATCCTATAACATAGCATATACATATGTGGGATATTAACTTTAACTTACATTTAAAACCATATGAGTTATACCATGAAATCTGATAAAACACCCACATCGAGAAGACAGAGGCTACTTGCCAAGGTAGACACTATATCATAAACATAACATAATAGGAAGAATAAGTGGATCCACTAGCTAAGATACAAAGGCAACCTACGATGACACATAGTTTTCTCGTAGACCCCACCTTGAGGTTCTCTCGGTGCTAAGTTAATCCCAACGTAATATATAAAATATATTCATTAGGAAAAGTAAATCCACCAATCCAACATCATGAAAATACATCATAAGAATAGCTCTGTGAAAACCATGATCATAACTTGAACTTATGGATACTTACCTTTTTAAGAATCAATACTCATCATAACTTGCATACTAAGAGAAACCTTTCACAATTCATAATTTTGTACTTTAAAACATGCTTGAATCCTATTAAATATCTTTCATAAATCATACATGAGAATTCATAAACTTCATGATCATAAATCCATAATTCATACATGAAGTTGATAGCATAATGTGTGAGTCATTGAAAAGTATATTGAAAAAACATAATTGAATTGAAAGCATGCATGAATGAACCATTTTAAGTGAAATAAATCATATTGAGTTGACCCATATGCAATTTGATCAAAACTAAAATGTAGAAGGAATTTATAAAAGAGGGATTTGAGAAACCTTTTGGACTCTATGGATAAAAAAGGATCCGCGGATGAATTTCCACATACCGTGATCAATTGAAGCCCTAGATGGAATTAAAACTTGGAGAATTGAACTTGGAAATCCTTGAAACCCTTGCTTGAGGAAGAAGATAGATTTTAGAGAAGAATTCTACAGAGCTGATTTTTGTTTAGGGTGAATAAGAATGAATGAGAGATCTAAGAGGGTTTGGGGTAGTTAATAGAATAGGATTTATCCCCAAAAACCATCCAAATACATAATTACAATAGTGGGGAAAAGACCAAAATACCCCTGAAAATAACTAAATGATGCACTGGATGGATACTTTATATGGTCCGTGAAAAGAACCACGGACCGTAGAGTGATCTGTAGAAATGAGGGGTCAAAACTGGGAAAAGGGGGAAACTTTGATAGATGGGTATACGGACCGTATAATGCATGAAGGGCCATGAAGGCCCTCATGAAACCACCCTTTAGAAGTCACTAAGTTTCCCTCCTCCACTAGAGGGCCTACGGGCTATTGTACTCTCCACAAGTCATGCAGAGCATCTTAGAAGGGAGACTTGCCCAAGGTCCAGAGGGTCAAGAACGGTCCGTACAAGTTCCTACTAGTCGTAGACCCTCTCGTAGACTCCCCCTGAAATTCTCTTATGTATGATCACTTCCAAGGGATACCTTCATGGACCATTATTCCTTTTATGGTCTATTAAAGGATCTGTATAACCCTTCCCTCAGATCACCACTTCCAAACAACTTCCACGACCCCTTTCTATGGGTCATAGTGCCTTATACGGCCTATGAGGGTCTTATGAAGGTCAAACCGCTGCAACTTTTTTTAGATTTCTTTCCAACTCCATTTTTTTGACTTTTCAACTTTTAGGGTCTTACATGTAAGCATTCTTTATTACCCTTAAGAGTTTTTCAAAGGGATCATATATAGACAATGATGAGCCTCTTAATATAGTTCAAGTTTCCTCAAGTTAAGTAGATATGACATTAGAAGAGCAGTATTAGTGAGCTAAAAAGGAGAAGTCAGACTATTATGAGTTACATAAGTGGCTTTATAAGCTAGTATAATTAGAAATTATAGAAAGATTTCTATACAAGCATAATAAAGTTAAGAGAAGCATATTAGAAAAAATCCCTAGATGAAATCTTAGTACCTACACTTAGAGAGTTTAGTAGACATGAGATTATCATTTTTTGAGTATTATAGTAAAGTGAATATATACTAGTTTAGAGAATATGGTATAGGTCCATAGACTTAGAGTGTCAGCTTTGGACGTAAGGAGGAGAAGATAAGGTGAGGAACCAAGTCAAGTGTTGAAAATCAAATAGTGACATGTTCAGAAAGAGTTGTGGTGATATATCAGTCTATTCCTAATCTAGCACAATCCTAAAATTTCAACTATTATAACACCCTATTGATGTTGTACATATTAGCATTATGTCCATGACTTATGCTCATACACCTTAGATAGATTGACACTTATGCACAGTTCCTAGAATAAGAGATGAAGACTTTATCCCATTGATCTTAATCTTACTCTATAAAGTTTCAAATATCTGCCTCATGATACGACTATATTCATATAAGCCTAAGGTCACATAATATGCTCAGTCTCACTAATTCATGATTTAGCCTTAATGTTGTCACAACCAAAACTAGGGCCAAGCCGCGACACGGCGATTGTGATGCGAGGGACCCCAACCAAGCCATCTTAGCATTTATAAGATAAAGAACATGATAATAAGATATAAGCAGAAGTAATCAACTTAAGGGAGTGGGACTAAGGGAAATTAACTCAATAGACGTCCAATTCAGACTATATCATAAAGCCGTCGAAACATGGTTCTAGTCTAGTCTTTAATGGGGGATTAGGACAAGTTCCTAGCTCACCCTAACAATAAAAGAAACTCAATTAAACATAAGAATAAAAGTCATGTCCTAGATAAATAAAGGACTCACCAACTCCTTGAGAATCTAGAGCAAAGAATAGGATGGGCGTGAGTGTCATCCGTCCCTACATTATGAGACAATATAGGCAAAATATGCATTAGTACATTTAAATGTACTAAGTATGTGAAGTATGCATGAACAAGAAGAGGAATATAATCAATATTCCATATAATGCATGACCAATCATAATGAACATGAATTAAGCTTATAAGAATTTGAAAACATATACAACTCATGGTCAATGCATATCATAAAACTTCATCATGAACTCATAACTTGACATTTAACTTGTGATGGATAAGACCTTTAACCGACATCTAAGACCATGCGAGCTATTATATGAAATCCGATGGAATCCTCATCAAGAAGGGGGAGACTACCTTGCCAGGGTATACTCCATCATGTTACTAATCTCAACTCAATTCAATTGTGTTATATATGGATCCACTAGCTAGGCCATGAAGGCAATCCTACGCGGGCAACTACGTTTGGGAGTTCAAATTGCTACTAGGATTCTCTTGGGTAAATAATTGGATTATTAAACTGAATCCCACCTAGAAGCTCTCTCAGTGCATAGTCAATATCCCAACGAAAACACATAAAAATATGATCATAACATAATAGAAAAAAATAGTAACTGTCTATCAATCCATCTTTAAAACATATTAGGAATAGCTTATTAACTTAGTGCTTCATAAGAATCCATAACTTTGGTGAGAACTGTCTTTATCACTATCTTATAACATGATTGTGTGAGAGATGTATTTATCACACCATAAAAATATCTTTGACCTTAACTTTGATCATCATCATAACTTTCATCATAAAATCATAATCTCAACTTTAAATAATAAAGACTTTCATGGAAAATTATTAAACTCAATGATCAATCTTAAAATCATCTTTAACCTTCATAATCATAACTTAAAAGTAGCTTTATGCATGAGAATTCATAATTCAACTTAAAATCATGATATTCATATGAAAATATGTATATAATGATTATTGATAATATCTAAAATGGAATTAAATTAGCCCAATGTAATTAATCAAAACTAGGGTTAATAATCAATTTAAATTGAAGGAAAACTTGAGAAAACATTGGGACTTAATAGGTGAAAGGAACCCATGAATCAATCCACACATATCTTGATTGAATTCACTAAGAATTGAGAAGAAACCTTGGAAGAAATATAGAAACCCTAGCTTTAGCTTGAAGAGAAACCTTGAGAGAATTCTTTGGTATTGCCTTACAGAAATTTTGAAGAATGAATTGAATAGTAGGGGAATTTGAAGAATTGAATATATATATATATATATATATATACTTTGAACTTGGCCATAAAAGTGTCTGGGTTCATTGAAACTAACTTGGGTAATAACATAAATGCCCTTTATTAAATCCAAAATTTGGCCCTACGAATCACCTTTTATGGGTCATCGAAGAAATGATGAGTCGTCAAAATGACTCATCCTGCAGGCTTTGGAAAAGGCCTGAAATTCAGGTCTCTAAAGTTTGTGAATGACTTGTTTCTACGATTCATTTTTAGGCCTACGAGACGTAACATTGAGAGTCTCTGATCTTTGGCTATGAAGGGTTATTACGACTCATCAATAGGATGATAACTCATCCTATTGAGTCATAGAACCTCCCTGAGGTTTGGTCCTGAATGAGTACAAAGGCTAACGAGTCATAGAAACCTCTACGGGTCATAAAGTAGGCCGTAAACTCTTATCCAGTTAATATTTTGGGAAATTTCTCCTTATTTCCAACTCTCCGACTTTCAGGGTCCTACACTATCACCCCCTTAGGAACATTCATCCTTAAATAAGATTATCTTATCATAGGAAGGACACAAAAAGAACACTAGCAACCCAACATGAACATAGTGATACCTTAAAATGTATGGAATATAAAAACTTCAACTTAACATAAAATCATGACTTTAAAATCAACCTTTCGTTAACATACATGCATAGGAATAACATAGGAGGAACTGAATACGTAAGATTTCAATTAACTTGAATAAGAACAACTTACTACTTTAGGCTTAAGTAGAGGGAAAGAGGTACGGTTATCGTTTCATCATATCTGCCTCTGTCTCCCAAGTAGCACTTTCTACTCGTTGATTCCTCCATAACACTTTGACGGACACAACTTCTTTGTTACTTAACTTCTTAACTTGCTGATCTAAGATCTCTACTAAAATATCTTCATAAGTCAAATTCTCTTCAACACTTAGATCCTCCAATGGCACAATAGAGTTTGGGTCACCCACGAACTTCCTCAGCATAGATACATGAAACACCGAGTGAACCATAGCTAACTCAAGTGGCAAATCTAATTCATAAGTCACCTTGCCAACACGTCTCAATATCTTACAAGGTCCAGCGTATCAAGGACTCAATTTTCCTTTCTTACCAAAACGCATTACACCCTTCATGGATGAAACCTTCAAATAGGCCCAATCATCCATCTGAAATTCAAGTTCTCTTTTCCTAACGTCCGAATAGGACTTTTGATGACTTTGAGACGCCTTCAACCTCTCTCTTACGAGTCTTACCTTGTTCATAGCATCTATCACCAAACCTAGGCCAATCATGGCCATCTCACCTACTTCAAACCATCCTATTGGGAATCTACATCTTCTCTCATATAATGCTTCAAAATGAGCCATTTAGATGCTAGAGTGATAACTATTATTATAGGCAAACTCAATTAATGGAAAATGTCCATCTTAAATTCCTTTAAAATCAATAACACGCGCCCTTAACATATCCTCTAAAGATTGGATCATTCTTTAAGCTTGACCGTCGATTTGACGATAGAAAGCGGCACTTAACTTAACCTTTGTACCAAGACCCTTTTGAAATGACTTGCAAATGTATGAAGTGAATTATGTAGTTTGATCCGATATGATAGACAAGGGCTGTGACACCCTGGAATTTGTTTTGCTAAGATTCGAATATTTCTTCACGTAAGTGTAGACTCAGACCGGAGGACTTGAAATTTTTCACATGAGTTAGGATGAGTTCCTAAGTAATTAAAGAGAGTTAGAGGTTATGTGGGGTCATGAAGGACCTCTAGGGCCAAATCAAGCCAAAAGGTTTATCGTGGCTAAGTTTGAGGAGGAGTCTACATGAGGGGTTGACTTCTAACGACCCTATCTTTTGTTATATGACGATCTGGGTAGCCCACGACCTATTAAATTAATGTTCATCGA
This sequence comes from Solanum dulcamara, assembly GCF_947179165.1. Lineage (NCBI taxonomy): Eukaryota > Viridiplantae > Streptophyta > Magnoliopsida > Solanales > Solanaceae > Solanum > Solanum dulcamara. The sequence continues at coordinate 26,865,151 of NC_077245.1, forward strand.
GTCTTTTTTCCAACGCCACCAAGAATGTAAATTTTGGAGTTCGGAGTCGAAAAATATGGCAATCCTAAGATGAACGAGCGCAACAGAGATTTTCAGGCCTGGGTTCAACTACTGGAAATCTGGGTTTGGCGCCGTAGTGGCGCGATGCGCCACTATTGCGCCAGGAACATGCCTCAGTAGTTTGGCCCCTGGTGCGATGCGTCGCTAAATGTTGTGCAGGATTTTTCAGGCCAAATTTCCAGAACCCAGAAAATATGGCCTTGGCGTTGTAAGGGCGCGATGCGCCACTATTGCGCCAGAAACATGCCTCGTTAGTTTGGTCTTTGGCGTGGTGTGCCACTGCGAGGTGTGCAGGTTTTAGGCGTAATTGGCCTAGCGCTGCAATGGCGCGACGCGCCACTATCGCGCCAGGTGCATTTTTGCCTATTTTCCAGAACTTTTAAGGAGGGGAAATTTGGGAACTTACCCAAATTATATATATGTTACCCTTGGTATTTTGGGAACACATTTTTGAAGCCTCACTCTCTCTCTAAAAAGCCCTAGAAGCTTCTCTCTCTCTCTTCTTCTTCTTCTTCAAATCCTTTCCAACAAGAAGAGTTCCAAGAGCTTCAAGACTTGAGTCCTCCATTGAAGACCCAACATCAAGGTTTCTTCAAAGTCTTCAAACAATGTATGTAAGGCTAACCTAAAATATGGATTGAGTTCTTCCATATGCCCATAGATGTGTTGGATAGGAGTTGTGAAAGAGTTGAACCTTCTAAGAAGGTTTTTCTTGAAAATTTTCCTAAACCATAGAATTTTTTAGCTACTTTTGGTTGATTGATGTTTTTAATGACTTGAGTTACTAAATAGTTATTTTTCATATTATTAACTACAAATATATCTTTGTATATAGATTTATAGGTATTGACGATATTCTTGAGTTGAGTTTTGTTGAGGGTATAGGTTCATGTTTCATTCACATGAACCCAAGATGAGATTTCTTGTCATAAATGTCTTGAGGTTGAGATGGATAGTTGTGTGTATGTATGTTTTGATTGGAATGAAAAGAATGAATTGGATAGTTAAGAATGTCTTTTTTCTTTTATAAAATGAACATAGGACTAAAATAAGGATTTCGGAGTGGATGTTTGACGATTGATGTGATGATGATATTTGATGATGATGTAAATGATAATATATGATGATGATGTTTTGATGACGATGTGAGTGATGACGTAAATGGTGCTTATTTAATATGTGTAGAATGATTGATGAAGAGGTGTATTGATGAGGATGTTATGTGATAGAGCGGATTGGAGTCTAATGTGATTATGTGATATGTGATTTGCATAATCTGAGTTGATTGGAGTCTTATGAGTATTTTGGAAATAAAGGATCTTTTGAGAAGAAGTTTTAAATAAATGATTTTGAGCATTTTTGCATAAACTATTTATACACTATTTTTGAGTTAAGAAATGATTATTTTCATCTATGATTTAAAAAGTGTTTAAGCATGAGTTGAGTATGAGGAACCTTTAAATGAGTTGAGTATTTTTACATTAAAGTATCTATTTTGAGTTTGAGTTGAGGGGTTGACATTATATTTTAACGTACATAATATTTTCTACATTCATCGAGTTGAGATTGTACAAGTTTTAAAGAAAAGAGTTTGATGATTTGAGTTGAGTTTTGAAAAGAGTCCAATGAGACTTACCATTATGACTTATTTGAGTTGAAATGAGAATAGAGTTGATGAGGTGGTAATGTTCCACATGAAACTAGCCGTGAGGGATTATTTGAGACGATTGAAGGGAGTTTTATGAGAATGGAGTCATGGGAGGAGTATCAAGCACCGTAGCGGGTGAGAGTATATTCCATACTAGAACCTCAGAAACTATGCTTCCAATGTAGGTAGGGATGGAACCGTTAAAGTCGGATGCTTCCCATGGGATCGAACCGTTAAAGTCGGATGTTTCCCATTTTTATTGTCCTGAAATAATAAGACTTGACTAATCGATGGTATCCATGATTAGGGAGGCATTCAGGGCCTAGTAAGGTATGGATGGACGTGGCAACAACGTCTGATTGTTGTACTATCACCAGCTCATAAGTGATGGTTGTCGAATAAGAGAAACTCCCATTTAGGTCTTGATAGTACTCTGAGTCAGTTGAGTTGAGTGAGTTGCTATATGCTTATGAGTTAGTCCTGTCTAAACTATTTCTTGTTAGACTTAGGACACTTGAGTGAGTTGTTACATATTTATTGAGTTGAGTCCTTTGAGTTGAATTATAAAACGTTGCATAATTTTATTTGCATATTTACTGAGTTGAACCCTTTGAGCTGATTGTTGAGTTGAATGTTGAGTTGATTGTATAAGGTCGATTATTGAGTTGAGTGTATATAATTGGATTGTACATGATTGAAAGGGATCAAATTGTAAATGATTTGATTGAGTTGTATTATGCATAATTGGGTTGGATTGTATGGTAGATGATTGGTCTCTATCTAAACTGTATCCTTACTTTAGATTTACGATGTTTTATTTGAGTCCCTCTTATCTTCTTGAGTTGAGATATTTGAACCAACGTTACTCTTCTTTGAGGTATGTTTCATTCTGTCATTTTACATACCAGTACATTCCACGTACTGACGCCATTTGGCCTGCATCGTTTCATGATGCAGAGATAGGTTTATGAGATTGTCAATAGGAGCATCATTGGGGATCTATTTGCACTCAGCGTATTAGTGAGTCCTCCCCTATATTCGGAGGACACCATTTGTGTATTCTTACCTCGAATTAGCCTTTTTTATTTTTATTTTAGGTAGCCATGAACATGTCATCGGCACCAAGTAGATAGTAATGATAGAGGCTTCATAGACTAGATAGTGATGCATCGATTGAGTGTTTCTTTCCTTAAATTATTCTTGTCAAACTATTTATAATGACAAATATTAAAGTTGAATTGTTGGCCCATGACCTTTATTCTTTGAGTTAGACTGATGTTGAGTTACCCACCGAATATTCTCTTTATTCTTTTATCTTCCGCCGACTGAATGAATGAACGGATGTGTGATCAAGCTATGTGGTTCACTTGGAAGCCATAAATGGTTTCTAAGTGTCGGTTATGTCTAGGGTACCCTCCCGAGGCATGACAAACATGGTATCAGAGCACAGAGTTCAAGTGTCCTAGGTAGTCTATGAAGTCGTGTCTAGTAGAGTCTTGATTATAGGTGTGTTGTGCACCACACTTATAATCAGGAGGCTATAGGACATTAAGAACTTATTTCCCTTCTTTTATACTCTGAGTTCGTGCGATAGAGTTTGACTCTATGAATGTTCCCTCCTAATTCATGTGTTGCTCAAATCCATTTGACTACCCCTCATACTCAAGGTAGTTGAAGTGGTAGATATGAGATTCTTGTTGATGAGTTAAGATAAAGTCTTGAGGAAGGGAAGAGACGGCACAAGGCTTGAGAGGAGCCAATTACTGTGCTTAACTCTATTGATCTAGAAGGATGTACTCTCATTCGTAGGGATCGTGCGTTGAGTTAGAGAGAGATGTATCCTAGAATCTTATCCCTACATGTTGATTCGAATGTCACCTTCGAGGGGGAAGTTGCGTATCTGAGTGACAAGTCTTACCATTCAAGGGAATGTGGTTTGAGGTTTAGTGAGCTATGGTTGGTAGAATGATTGTAGAGGTAGGAAGAGGGAGTTAGAGGAGTAGAACTGAAGTAGTAAGAATGGTGGTTGATTGAGGCCTACCACTAGAGTAGAGTATTTATAGGGTGAGTAATGAGGTGTAATAAATGATTGTGATAGTTCTAGTTTTAAGATTTTATTTAGTAGGCTTGACATAACGTATACGAGAGATTAAGATATTAACTTGCGAGGAGAGTGTGTTATGAATAGAGGGGTTATGTGACCCTCAGATGTAAATAGTGAATTAAGTCTAAGTCATAAGAAGAGGCTTAAGAGGTGTATATGAAATAGTATGGAGTTATATGAAGTTCTAAATTATGAGTTCCTCTAAGTGACTAGTTAGTATTCTTTAGTTTATGCCTTTAAACTAAGGGGGAGATGATAGGGTAGTGAGCCAAAGTAAGTCTTGAGCTTTTGATAGTGGTGAGTTGGCCAAGATGATAGTAGACGGGGTTGAGTGAGAGTAGATGAAGGAGAGTGAGTGATTCCCAATTGTGATAGTTGTGTTGTACTTGTCTAGTTGAGGATAAATGTGTGGAGGGGGAGTGAGATGAGACCTTGTGATGATCAATAGATAGGTAAGAGTATGTTAGTGTGTCTCCGGGAAAGAGCTTATACAATAATGGAGGTAGAAGTATTAAAGTAAGCTCGAGAACTCTTAAATATGAGTGAGGTAGTTAGAGTGATTAGTTTGAGTGTATGGTTGTCACTGTAAGAGTGATGGTAGTAGGCTAATGATCACATTTGGGGGAACGATTGGAGGTATGTGAAGGGTGTTATGAGGCTTGGAAAGGAAGGGAGGTTTGGACATCGATATATTGGCCTTACGAAATTATGAAGGGGATTGAGGATATCACTCATGAATTAGAGTGCGACGGTTGATGACCTATATGTTTGAATGATTCGATTGGTAAAGTTTCGATGTTCTATTCGTGCCTAATAATGAGAATGATGAAGGTGATGTCCCTATTCCTGAGTTGAAATGATTCGTCTATTCTTGAGTTTGAATAGCCAATTGTCTAAATTGCTTGATTGGTTGATTTGATTGAGTTTTGATTTTTATTCGTGCCTCGAGTCCACCATTGGTTTACTTATTATTCGAGGACGAATGATCCCAAGGGGGAGATAATGTGACACCCCAGAATTTTTTTCGCTAAGATTCGAACATTTATTCATGTGAATGTAGAATCGGACCGGAGGACTTGAAATTTTTCACATGAGTTAGGATGAGTTCCTAAGTAATTAAAGAGCGTTACAGGTGATGTGGGGTCATGAAGGAACCCTAGGGCCAAATCAAACCAAAAGGTTCATCGTGGCTAAGTTTGAGGAGGAGTTTGCATGAGGGGTTGACTTCTAACGACCCTATCTTTTGTTATATGACAATCTGGGTAGCCCATGAGCTATTAAATTAATGGTTGTCGAGTCTTCTTTCCAACGCCACCAAGAATGTAAATTTTGGAGTTCAGAGTCGAAAGATATGGCGATCCTAAGATGAATGAGCACAATAGAGATTTTCAGGCCTGGGGTTCAACTACTGGAAATTTGGGCTTGGCACCGTAGTGGCGCGACGCGCCACTATCGCGCCAGGAACATGCCTCAGTAGTTTGGCCCCTGGCGTGATGCGCTGCTAAAAGTTGTGTAGGGTTTTTTAGGCCAAATTTCCAGAACCCAAAAAATATGGCCTTGGCGCTGTAAGGGCGCGACGCGCCACTATCGCGCCAGAAACATGCCTCAGTAGTTTGGTCTCTGGCGCAGTGCGCCACTGTGAGGTGTGCAGGTTTTAGGCGTAATTGGCCTAGCGCTGCAATGGCGCGACGCGCCACTATCGCGCCAGGTGCATTTTTGCCTATTTTCCAGAACTTTTAAGGAGGGGAAATTTGGGAACTTACCCAAATTATATATATGTTACCCTTGGTCTTTTGGGAACACATTTTTGTAGCCTCACTCTCTCTCTCTAAAAAGCCCTAGAAGCTTCTCTCTCTCTCTCTTCTTCTTCTTCAAATCCTTTCCAACAAAAAGAGTTTCAAGAGCTTCAAGACTTGAGTCCTCCATTGAAGGCCCAACATCAAGGTTTCTTCAAAGTCTTCAAACAATGTATGTAAGGCTAACCTAAAATATGGATTGAGTTCTTCCATATGCCCATAGATGTGTTGGATAGGAGTTGTGAAAGAGTTGAACCTTCTAAGAAGGTTTTTCTTGAAAGTTTTCCTAAACCATAGAATTTTTTAGCTACTTTTGGTTGATTGATGTTTTTAATGACTTGAGTTACTAAATAGTTATTTTTCATATTATTAACTACAAATATATCTTTGTATATAGATTTATAGGTATTGACGATATTCTTGAGTTGAGTTTTGTTGAGGGTATGGGTTCATGTTTCATTCACATGAACCCAAGATGAGATTTCTTTTCATAAATGTCTTGAGGTTGAGATGGATAGTTGTGTGTATGTATGTTTTGATTGGAATGAAAAAAATGAATTGGATAGTTAAGAATGTCCTTTTTCTTCTATAAAATGAACATAGGACTAAAATAAGGATTTCGGAGTGGATGTTTGACGATTGATGTGATGATGATATTTGATGATGATGTAAATGATAATATATGATGATGATGTTTTGATGACGATGTGAGTGATGACGTGAATGGTGCTTATTTAATATGTGTAGAATGATTGATGAAGAGGTGTATTAATGAGGATGTTATGTGATGGAGCGGATTGGAGTCTAATGTGATTATGTGATATATGATTTGCATAATCTGAGTTGATTGGAGTCTTATGAGTATTTTGGAAATAAAGGATCTTTTGAGAAGAAGTTTTAAATAAATGATTTTGAGCATTTTTGCATAAACTATTTATACACTATTTTTGAGTTAAGAAATGATTATTTTCATCTATGATTTAAAAAGTGTTTAAGCATGAGTTGAGTATGAGGAACCTTTAAATGAGTTGAGTATTTTTACATTAAAGTATCTATTTTGAGTTTGAGTTGAGGGGTTGACATTATATTTTAACGTACATAATATTTTCTACATTCATCGAGTTGAGATTGTACAAGTTTTAAAGAAAAGAGTTTGATGATTTGAGTTGAGTTTTGAAAAGAGTCCAATGAGACTTACCATTATGACTTATTTGAGTTGAAATGAGAATAGAGTTGATGAGGTGGTAATGTTCCACATGAAACTAGCCGTGAGGGATTATTTGAGACGATTGAAGGGAGTCTTATGAGAATGGAGTCATGGGAGGAGTATCAAGCACCGTAGCGGGTGAGAGTATATTCCATACTAGAACCTCAGAAACTATGCTTCCAATGTAGGTAGGGATGGAACCGTTAAAGTCGGATGCTTCCCATGGGATCGAACCGTTAAAGTCGGATGTTTCCCATTTTTATTGTCCTGAAATAATAAGACTTGACTAATCAATGGTATCCATGATTAGGGAGGCGTTCATACCCTCGCAAGGTATGGACGGATGTGGTAACAACGTTTGATTGTTGTACTATCACCGGCTCATAAGTGATGGTTGTTGGATAAGAGAAACTCCCATTTAGGTCTTGATAGTACTCTGAGTCAGTTGAGTTGAGTGAGTTGCTATATGCTTATGAGTTAGTCCTGTCTAAACTATTTCTTATTAGACTTAGGACACTTGAGTGAGTTGTTACATATTTATTGAGTTGAGTCCTTTGACTTGAATTGTAAAACGTTGCATAATTTTATTTGCATATTTACTGAGTTGAGCCCTTTGAGCTGATTGTTGAGTTGAATGTTGAGTAGATTGTATATGGTCGATTGTTGAGTTGAGTGTATATAATTGGATTGTACATGATTGAAAGGGATCAAATTGTAAATGATTTGATTGAGCTGTATTATGCATAATTGGGTTGGATTGTTTGGTAGATGATTGGTCTCTGTCTAAACTGTATCCTTACTTTAGATTTACGACGCTTTATTTGAGTCCCTCTTATCTTCCTAAGTTGAGATATTTGAACCAACGTTACTCTTATTTGAGGTATGTTTCATTCTGCCATTTTACATACCAGTACATTCCACGTACAGATGCCATTTGGCCTGTATCGTTTCATGATACAGAGACAGGTTTATGAGATCGTCAATAGGAGCATCATTGGGGATCTATTTGCACTCAGCGTATTGGTGAGTCCTCTCCTACATTAGGAGGACACTGTTTGTGTATTCTTACCTCGAGTTAGACTTTTTTATTTTTATTTGAGGTAGCCATGAACATGTCATCGGCATCAAGTAGATAGTAGTGATAGAGGCTTCATAGACTAGATAGTGATGCGTCGATTGAGTATTTCTTTCCTTAAATTATTCTTGTCAAACTATTTATAATGACAAATATTAAAGTTGAATTGTTGGCCCATGGCCTTTATTCTTTGAGTTAGACTGATGTTGAGTTTCCCACCGAATATTCTCTTTATTCTTTTATCTTCCGCCGACTGAATAAATGAACGGATGTGTGATCAGGCTATGTGGTTCGCTTGAAAGCCAGAAATAGTTTCTTAGTGCCGGTTACGTCTAGGGTACCCTCCCGGGGCGTGAAAAGGGCACACCATGAAGTCTTATCAACTCACGAACATATAACTTAGTATAATCTTCAACATCATAGGAAGTCTTAACCGATAGAAAATGAGCCAACTTAGTCATCCGATCCACAACAACCCAAATGGAATTGTGTTGCTTCTTAGTATGAGGCAAACCCGTTAAAAAGTCCATATTCACATCTTCCCACTTCCAAGTAGGAATTTCAATGTCTTGGGCTAGACCTCCCAGTCTTTGATGCTCAACTTTAACTTGTTAGCAATTTGGACACTTAGACACAAACTCCGCTATGTCCTTCTTTATTCCATTCCACTAATACACTTTCCTCAAGTCACAATACATCTTGGTGAAACCCAGATGAATCGAATATTGGGAACTATGTATCTCATTCAATATCAACTCCCTTATCCCATCCACATTAGGTACACACAACCGACCTTGATAATGAAGCACACCATCTCCCCCTTGGGAGAAAGCCTCAATATCTTTTTCAGCAACCTACTTCTTCAACTCAACTAACATCGGATCATGGTCTTGTTTGGCCTTAACATCCATCAAAAAATATGATTCTAAAACATTATGAACAAGAACACCTCCATCATCAGAGTCAACCAACCGCATATCTAAACATGCCAATCTATAAACATCTTTAATCAATTCTTTGTTACCTTCTTCAACATGTGCAACACTACTCATTGACAATCTACTTAGTGTATCAACAACCACATTAGCTTTGCTCGGATGGTACAACACACTCATGTCATAGTCCTTCAATAATTTAAGCCATCTTCTTTGCCAAAGGTTCAAGTTCTTTTACATAAACACATATTCTAAACTCTTATGATCGGTGAATACATCCATATGGACATCATAAAGATAGTGTCTCCAAACTTTTAAAGTAAACACGATAGCTGCTAGTTCAAGATCATAGGTTGGATAGTTCTGCTCATGTACTTTAAGTTGCCTAGAAGCATAGGCTATTACCTTACCATGTTGCATCAAAACACAACCAATACCAACACTTGAGGCATAAAAATATACTACAAAACCATTGGACCATTTCGGCAAGATCAAGATAGGAGCGGTAGTGAGATGATATTTTAACTCTTGAAAACTCTTTTCACAAGCTTCCACCATTGAAACTTTACCTTCTTTTGAGTCAACTTCATTAAAGGTGACGAGATCGATGAAAACCCTTCCACAAATCTCCTATTGTATTCGGCTAAGCCTAAAAAACTTCTAATATTCGAATGAGATAATCATCTAGGACAATTATTAACTACCTTAATTTTCTTAGGATCAACCATAATCCCTTCATCGAACACAATGTGACCAAGAAAAGCCAACTCCCTTAACCAAAATCACACTTATCGAACTTGGCAAATAATTGCTTATCCCTTAGAGTTTGCAACACAATCTCAAGTGGTTAGCATAATCTTCCTTATTCAGAGATTAAACCAATATGTCAACTATGAACACAATCACAAACATGTCCAAATATTGCTTGAACACCCTATTCATTAAGTCCATGAAAAATTCACATTGGTCAAACCAATGATATGACTAGGAACTCATAATAGACATACCTCATTCGAAATTCTATCTTGGGAATATCACACTCCCTCACCCTGAATTATTGATAATCAGAATAAAGATCAATCTTAAAGAAGTAACTTTCCCCTTGTAATTTATTAAACAAATCGTCTATCCTCAGAATTGGGTATTTATTCTTGATGTCACTTTGTTCAATTGTCGGTAGTCAATGCACATACGTAATGAACCATCCTTCTTTCTAACAAAAAAACAGGAGCACCCATGTGGATATACTTGGTCTAATAAAACCTTTGTCTGATAAATCATTTAATTGGTCCTTCAACTCCTTTAACTCCACCGGGGCCATTAGATAAGAAAGAATGGAAATAGGTTGAGTAACCGGAAGAAGATCTATGCCAAAGTCAATTTCCCTTTTAAAAGGAACACTGGTAAATCATCAAGAAACACATCTAAAAACTCATTCATAATGGGGACCAACTCTAGAGTAGGGGCTTCAAAATTTTCATCCCTAGACCACAAAAGATGATAATTGCAACCCTTGGAAATTATTTTCCAAGCTTTAAGGCATGAAATGAATTGACCTTTAAATAGGAAATTACTAGTCTTCTATTTTAGGACTGGCTCATTGGAAAATTGAAACTTGACTACTTAGGCCCTACAATCAATAGAAGCATAACATGCATATAGTCAATCCATACCAAGGATAATACTAAATTCGGTCATATCAAGCTCAACTAGATCATATAGAGCAACTTTATGGAAGACTATAACCGGACAACTTCTATAGACTCTTTTAGCCACAACCAACTCACTTAAAGAGGTATAAAAGGAAAACGTTTCTAATAACATATTAGGTCTAACATCAAATCTCATAGCCATATCAGGGGAAATAAAACATAAATTTGCCCCCAGATCAAGTAAGGTATAAACATCATAGTGAAAGACCCGTAACATACCGGTAACAACATAGGGAGTCTCATCTACCTCTTGTCTACCATGAAGACCATAAAACCTATTGTTGCGTTGACCACCCTTTGGTTTCCCTTGAGAACCTTAAGCAACTTTGCCTTAAGGACGACTATCTTTGACCCTACATTCCTTAGCATGATGACCCAGTTACTATATCAGTAGCATACATTTAAACCTACTAAACATTCACCCTTGTGGTTCTTACCATATTTCTTGCATGCAGGAGCAACTTGGCTAATAGAAGCACCTCCTTGAGGCTTAGGGTTGGGCACTCAATCCTTGTCAAACCTTGGAGTAGTGGTATTAGACGACCCTTGGCCGAAGTACTTTTGGTGAAAATGAGGACGTACACCACCTTCGGACTTACCATCATAGAAATCACCAATATCGGTCCTTGGCCTCTTGGACTTCCTATTCTTCTCCTTTAGCTTCTCACCCTCTATTTGCTCCACATAGGTCATGAGTCTAGATATTTTCCATCTCCTAAATTAATGTAGCTATCTTGCATACTTTTGAGACCATATCCGGCATACCTGACATGAATTTGCTCATACAAGCTCTTGAGTCAGCAACCATGAATGGAGCATATTTTGAAAATTGACTAAACTAGAGGGTATAATCCCTTACACTCATACCACCTTACTTTAAGGTTGATGAACTCTTGCACTTTGGCCTCCCTCAACTCTAATGGGAAGAAGCGATCAAGAAACACCCTTTTGAATTCATCCCAAGTCACGAGATTTGCCTCTCTAGGCCTCTTACTCTTCCATTAGTCATACCAAATACGAGAAACACCCTTCAATTGGTAAGTGGATAACTCCGACTTCTTGACTGGGCTAATCCCCATGATATCCATGATCTTTTGAATGCTATCAATAAATTCTTATGGATCCTCTTCTACCTTAGAACCCCAAATCTCCAGAGGATTCATCCTCATGAAATCACAAACTTTTGCGGATGTCGTACCCACATTTGGGTTCACAAGAGCAACCACCTCATGATTGGCTTGAGCTATTACAGCTTGTGCAAGTACTTGAAAGGCCACTTGGAAACTTGATCACTCAAAGAGCCATTCAGAGCTTGTCTCTCATCTTCAACCACATTCCTTATAGCGTGGTATCTTCGTGGAGGCATATTCTTAAAATCATAAAGACCAAGTGTTAGAGGGAAAGACTTAACCACTCTCCAACAGAAATAAATCATGAAAGAAGTGAAACTTTCCTAAGATATTTCATTGCCCCGTATTCATGGATGTGGCACGATTAACATCAATGAATAATACGCTACTTAACACGGCATGTTAGACTCCCTAGGACTCTACTAAACCTTATGCTCTGACACCAAGTTTGTCACGACCTGAACTAGGTCCAAGCGCGACACTGTGATTGGGCTATGAGGGACCCCAACAAAGAAATCTTAGCATTTATTGCATTCATAAGGTAAAGAATATGATAATAAGATATAAGCGGAAGTAATCATCTTAAGGGAATGGGACTAAGGGAAATAAACTCAATAGACGTCCAAATCGGACTACATAATAAAGCCTTCTAAATATGCCTCTAGTCTAGTTTTTGATGGGGGCTTAGGACAAGTTCCTAGCTCACCCAAACAATAGAAGAAATTCAAGTAAACACAAAAATTAAAGTCAAGTGCTTGAGTAAATGAGGACTCCACAACTCCTTGAAAATCTAGAGCAACTCTAGTCACTAATAGGATGGTCATAAGTGTCGTTCATTCCTATATTATGAGAAAATATAGGCAAAATATGCGTTAGTACATTTGAAAGTACTAAGTATGTGAGGTATGGATGAACAAGTAGAGGAACGTAATCAATAAATCATATGATGCATGGTAATCATAATGAACATGAATAAAGCTTATAAGCATTTGAAAACATATAAAACTCATGGTTAATTCATATCATAAAACTTCATCATGAACTCATAACTTGACATTTAACTTGTGTAGGATAAGACCTTTTACCGATATCTAAGACCATGCGAGCTATTACATAGAATCTGCTGGAACCCTCATCGAGAAGGGCGAGGCTACCTTGCCAGGGTATACTCCATCATGTTACTCAACTCAACTCAACTCAACTGTGCTATATGCGGATCCACTAGCTAGGCCATGAAGGAAATCCTATGTGGCCAATGTAATTTGGGACTTTAAGTTGCTACTAGGATTTCCTTGGGTAACTAATTACGTTACCGGACCGAACTCCACCTAGAAGCCCTATCAGTGCTTAGTCAATATCCCAATGAAAACTCATAAAAATATGATCATAACATATCACGAATAGCTCATTAACTTAGTGATTCATAAGAATGCATAACTTCGGTAAGAATTATTCTTATCACCATCTTATAACATGATTGAGTGAGAATTGTACTTATCACACCATAATAACTTCTTCGATCTTATCTTTTATCATCATCATAACTTTCTATCATACAATCATAATCTCAACTTTAAATTATAAAGACTTTCATGGAAAATCATTAAACTCATGATCAACTCATAAAATAATTTTTAACCTTCATAATCATAACTTGAAAGTAACTTTATGCATGGGCATTTATAATTCAACTTAAAATCATATAATTCATATGAAAACATGTATATAATGATCATTGATAATATCTAAAATTGGAATTAAATTAGCCCAATACAATTTATCAAAACTAGGGTTCATAATTAATTGAAATTGAAGGAAAACTTGAGAACATTAGGAATTCATGGGTCAAAAGAACCCATAAATCAATCTCCACATACCTTGATTGAATTCACAAAGAATTGAGAAGAAACCTTGAAAGAAATCTTGAAACCCTAGCTTTAGCTTGAAGAGAAACCTTGAGAGAATTCTTTGGTCTTGCCTTATAGAAATTTTGAAGAATGAATTGAATAGGAGGAGAATTTGAAGAATTGAATATATATATATATATATATATATATATATATATATAGTCCTCTCAAGGGACCTACAAATAATAAATTTTGTGTCGGAATGTGACATCCGGTCCAAATATATGTCAGAACGTGACACCTTATCCAATTATGTGTCAGAGTGACACCCAATTCAATTATGTATCGGAATGTGACACCCGATCTAAACATACCACAATCACAAATACATTCAGTATTTATAATATTTTATCACCAAGAACAGGTTCATCACAAAATAGGCCAACAAGTGATCATTTCACACATAATCTAGCAGGTTTTCCTATTCATATACACACATACATATCATGGAGCAATTTCAGTAGTATACGAAACACATACAGGAAACTAGACCATCACCTAACTCAAATTCATGCTTCAACAGCCTTACAATGCAAGAGCTTTCCTTTTTCGGGTTCGTTCTTCTCATTCTTAGTCTAGAAATAGTAAACACATATAAAAGATCAACACCATGGCCTAACTATCATGAAGTATAACACAATTCACACCCTAGGCCAAACCTATAATCCTAACCCCACCCTAGGACTATTTCCCACTATTAGTTTTCAGTTCAAACCCTCCCCAAATGATTATCAAGCATAAATTCTAGGTACTAGGAATGAAAAGATGAATTTAGGGAGTAAAATTCTCACCTTAAGTGAGGAAATCCATGGGAAACTGATAGAATTCTCCCTACCGCCTCTTGAATTCTTAGAACCTAATTTTGCAGAAAAAGACCATTTCTGGACTTTGTCACAACTCAAGACACGACTGCCCCGCTCTGGCGGGACCCATCCCTCTCTAGAGGCCCTACTCTGGCAGGAATAATCCCACTCTAGCGGGATATATAGAAATAGTGAGCTCGGAGTTTATGCTCCAAGCCATCATTTTACAACATACAAATATACCCTTCCGCTAACTTCGATTCTGAGAGTTTTACTCGTCCAAATACAATTCCATAATATCGTAAATTCTCTGTATCCCTTTTCTATCATCTTGTCCAATCAAATTAGATATTTTATCTCCCATCATTTACATGATCATCCTAGACTTCACCTGACTCAGAATTTGTCCAAGTCTGGCCTAGGCTAAATTTTTCGGAAGTTACTACATGAAGTTTTCTAGTCCAAAATCCTTCCTTATTGGCATATTCCTAACTATGGGGATAGGTCGCTACAATAGATATAAATTTACCCATCATTCATCCCCGAGTGACTAACTAAGGAAAACAGGGTTAAAAAGGAGATAAAGTAGTACCTATTTTATTGAACAATCGAGGATACTTGTCTCACATGTCTTTCTTAGTCTCCCGACTAGCTTTCTATATCCCTTGATGTTTCCATTGCAATTTAACCATATTAATATCTTTAGTCGTCAACTTTCGGAGATCACGATCAATAATTGCAATTGGCTCCTCTTCATATTGGAGTTCATTGTTTATTAACACCAAGTCCTATTTAAGGATGTAGTCCCCATCTCTATGGTACTTTTTTAATATAAACACGTGGAACACTGGGTGTACCCCAAACAACCTAGGTGGTAAGGTCAATTTGTACACCACTATCCCTACACAGTCAAAAATTTCAAAAGGGCCAATATAGTGAGGTCTGAGTTTGCCCTTCATGCCAAATCTCATCACCCCTTTAATGGGTGACACTTTTATAAGTACTTGCTCACCAGCCTCGAATTTCATATACCTTACCTTTCGGTCAGCGAACTCTTTTTGACGACTTTGAGCTGCTAGCAACTTAGCTTGGATGCTTCTTACCTTATCCTGAGAATCCCTCACTTAGTCAACCTCCAATGGCTCCAATTCCCCAGCTTTAAACCACCCTATGGGAGACCTACATCCCCTATCATATAGGGCTTCGGATGGTGCCATATCAATACTGGAGTGGTAGCTATTGTTGTAGGAGTATTTACACAAGGGCAAAAACTTGTCCTAATGTCCCCCGAAGTCTATAACACACACTCTCAACATATCTTTCAGCACCTGAATAGTCCTTTATGACTGTTCATCTGTTTGTGGATGGAAAGTCATGCTAAAATTGAGTTGAGTGCCCAACTCTTGATGCAACTTCCCCCAAAATTTGGAAGTGAATTATGTACCACGGTCTGAAATAATAGAAATGGGTACCTCGTACAGCCTTACTATCTGTTTCACATAAATCCTGGCAAGTTGTTATGCATTGTAGTCCACTTTAACTGGAATGAAGTGCACCGACTTTGTTAACCTGTCCACCACAACCCAAATAGAGTCATATTTTCCTAAAGTCTTGGAAAGTCCTACCACGAAATCCATGGTTATTATCTCCCACTTTCATTTAGGAGTGGGCATTCTTTGAAGCAAACTTACAGGTCTTCTGTGCTCGTATTTCACCTTTTGGCAATTCTAACACTTGGCTACATATTCAGTTATGTCTTTCTTCATACCAAGTCACCAATACAACTGTTTCAAGTCTTGATACATCTTAGTCACTCCTGGGTGAATAGAGTATCGTGAACCATGAGATTCAAACTGAATCTTCTGAATTAGTCCATCTACCCGGGGAACACAAATCCTTCCCTTAATGTGAAGCACCCCACCTGCATCAATTTTTGAGTCTTGGGCCTTGCCCATTAACACTTTTCCTCAAATTTCATTTAAGCTCACATCCTCAAACTATTTGGTCTTGATCTTTTCTATGAAAGTGAACCTTAGATCAACTCTAGCCATTATCCAACCTTTATATGAGATTTCTAGCCTCATAAACCTGGCCTTCAAGGCCTGAACTTCTCTAGCCATGGGCAGCTTAAGAGTCCCCAAAAAGGCTAAACTGCCCATGCTCACTAATTTCTGGCGCAATGCGTCCGCTACCACATTAGTCTTACCTGGATGGTACTGGATAGTGATGTCATAGTATTTAAGCAACTCCATCTACCTTTGTGGTCTCAAATTCAAGTCCTTCTAGGTGACCACATATTTCAAGCTACAGTGATTAATAAATACCTCACACTTGACGCCATACAGATAATGTCTCCAGATTTTTAGTACAAACACTACTGCTACCAACTCCAAGTCATGCGTTGGGTAGTTCCGATCATGCACCTTCAATTGAAGCAAAGCATATGCTACAAATTCTTATCCTGTATCAACACAGCACCCAAACCAAAATGTGAAGCATCACAATAAACAATGAAGTCTTTACCTTCGACCGGCAGGGTCAAAATTGGTGTTGTGGTCAGAAGGGTCTTAAGCTTTTAGAATATCTCTTCACACTTGTTAGTCCACTCAAATGGAACCTCTTTTTTAGTCAATCTGGTCAAGTGAGTAGCCATAGAAGCAAAGTTTTTCACGAACCTGCAATAATAACTATCCAATCCCATAAAACTTCTAACCTCCTGTCATAGAACTAGGCCTAGACCAGTTCTTAACTGCCTCAATCTTTTATGGGTCCACCATTACTCCTTTTTTGGAAGAAACATGGCCTAAAAAGGTAAGTGAAGGCAGCCAAAATTCACACTTAAACAATTTTGCATATAACTTTTGTCTTTCCAAAACACCTAAAATAATGTGAAGATGATCTGTATGTTCCTGTTCACTCTTTGAATATACCAACATATCGTACATAAACACTATCACGAACGAATCTAGGAACAGCTTGAACACCTTATTCATCAAACTTATAAAGGTTGTAAGTGCATTGGTCAACCCAAAGGACATTACTAAATATTCATAGTGCCCATACCTGGTCCTAAAAGCTGTTTTGGGCACATCCTCATGCCTAATTTTCAACTGATGATACCTTGACCTGAGATCAGTCTTTAAGAAGACTGAAGCACCTAGCAACTAATCAAAAAGCTCATCAATATAAGACAGAGGGTATTTATTTCTAATGGTGACCTTATTCAATTTTAGATAGTCAATGCACATTCTCATATTACCATTCTTTTTCTTGACAAACAACACTGGAGCACCCCAAGGGGAAGCACTAGGATGAATGAACCTCATGTCAAGAAGCTCTTAAATCTGAGCCTTAAGCTCTCTCTGCTAGGGACATACGGTAGGGATAAATGGAAATTGGATGAGTACTCGGCTCTAGGTCAATGCAGAAATCTATATCTCGGTCAAGAGGTATACCAGGCAAGTCTGAAAGGAAAACTTTTGGATATTCACACAATACTAGAATAGACTCAATAGTAGGAAACTCTACATCCACATCTCGAATATCGGCCAAATAAGCTAAAAAAACCTTCCCCACTATTTTTCTATCTTGAAGAAAAGATATGACCTTAGCTAGCTCAGGCTTGTACACCCCCTTCCCACTCTAACCTTTCCCTCTCTGAGATCTCTAAAGACACAATTTTTGCATTGTAATTAAATACAACAAAGTAGGGAGAAAACCAAGTCATGCCTAAGATTACATCAAAATCTATATGTCTAAGATCACTATTTCAACCCAAGTCTAGTATCTCATAAACACAACAGAACAAGCACGATACACATGGGTGACTATGACTGACTCTCTAACAGGGGAGAAACATGTACAGAGGCATCTAATATATCACAGACTACATCAAAACCCAAGGTAAATATTACAAACACATAGGAATAAGTGGAACCCGGATCAAATAAAATAGTAGTTATCCGGTCACAGACAAAAATAGTACATGTGATAACTACGTTAGACACCTCTTCCTTAGTCTTGCATGGAAATGCATAAAACTGAGCCCCGTCATCCTGATGGGCTATCTCCTTGTCTGGCTAGGCTGCTCCTTGACCTGCACTACCATTACCTCGGCCCCTACGGCCTCTCATATTTCCTCATCACCCACCATATGGACGTCCTCTGTTATTGTTCCCCCCAGCTACTAGGACTATTATTCTAGCCTACTAGGGTGTTGAAACTATCTCGCGGGGGTGAGGAAACTCCCTCCATATATGGCCAAGCTCCCCATAATTAAAGCAATCACGATCAAAGGACAGGTGGCTACCTGGGAATGATGTTCTCTGGCCCTCATGGGCCGGATGCTGTCGTGGAGTACCTGAAAAACTACAAGTAGAAGCAAGCAGTGTTAACTGAATTGGATAGGCAGCAATTATTGGCCTGTCTGACCCTCTGGAATTAGGATCCCTGGAAGTTACCTCGACTCTTGGGCTTCTTAGCCAAATCTTTAGCTTGACCATCTTTCCTCACATCTTCAACCTTCTTAAGAAAGTCTATGACTTCATTGAAACTCCTGCTAGATAAAGTTATATGGACAGAAAGTACCTGCAACTCGGGGTTTAACCTCTTCTCGAACAACCTGATCATCTCCTCATCTGTAGTGACCAGCTAAGTGGCGTACCTAGATAATGCATAAAACTTGGCTTTATAAGCAGCCACTGATAACCCTCCCTGCTCAAGGGCCATAAACTCATCTTTTTTTCTGTCCCTCAAGGTATGGGGCACATACTCTTTTAGGAACAGAGCCTGAAACTGAACCCAAGTGAGTGGGGGCAACACAGGCGAATGATACTCCACATAATCCCTCCACCACTACTTGGCCTCACCCTGTAGCTGGAACGTCACAAACTCTACTCCATTTGGTACAGTATACCCATCTTATGCAACCTCTTATAACAATCCAGAATAAACTCATAAGTATCTTTATTTTCTATACCCTAGAAGACTGGGTTTGAGTTTAAGGAACTTGGTGAGCATGTCATGCTTAGTACCAATCATCATAGGACCCATTAGTGGCCTGAAAAATGCATTTGTACCTACCACCTCATTTGTTAGCTGAGCTACAGTAGCAAACAGACGACCAACATGAGCAGATACTGCAGGCATGGTGGGGATGGAGCCAGTACTAGCCAGCCCACTTAGAAAGACCATGATTTGCTGAGCTAATATTAGATCTAGTAGGGGAATACAAGTACCCTAGTTTGGGTGTCCTTTGCCTGTTCAATCTGCTCTTGCTCTTCTCTAACTTCCACCTTTTCCTTGAACTTATTGTAGGGAGCAGGAGGGGCCACCAACACCTCCTCAATAGGGACCTCCACTCTGGCAGGTGCTGCTCTCTCTCTGTCCCTGCCTCGCCTCTTTCTCCTGCCTCTTCCTCTGCCACGCCCCCGAATGGCTAGCTCTTCTTCTGGATCCACTAGAGCTATGGGCCTGACACTATTATAGCAATGTTCACCATTTGTAGACAAGAGAGTGAAAGAGTTTAGATACCAATTTGGATCGCCACATACCAACTGGAATCAAGTTATAGCACAAACGAAAGAAAACAATTAAACATTTTCTAAAATCCTACAGCATCTTGAAGAAAAGTATAAATGTCTCCATACCATTCTGTAAAACTCTACTAGAATCATTTTGGTACAAAGAAATCAACGAACCTAGTCTCTGATACCAGCCTTGTTATAACCCCGACCCGCTAAGACTAGCACCCATAATAACCCTCTAGTAGGAGAACCATTTTTACAGCCCAGCTTGTCAAACTTAAGAGATAAAATTAAAGACTTGCGGAAGTAAGAATAAAACCAGAAATAATACTGACTTCTCATAAACTCAGCTAACAATTTTTATAACAACAAAATATGGAAACATCCTAGGAACTAAAATTCATCCGTACCAAAACACTAACCAAATGTCAATGTAAAGCAAAAGGATAACACTCCAAAAAAAAGTCATAAAACTAAACAGTGTTTGAAAATTTGAGTCCTGAAAAAGGGACAAGAATAGAGAAGAGTTCATGATAGCTTGAAAGAAACAGCTCACCCTTGAACTTAAACAAGCTTTACTCTTCTAACCGAGGTCTCTCCGTAGCCAGTTGAATATGCCCTGTACTCAATAAAATGGTAGAGCAAGAGTTGTATCAGTATATAAAAACAATGGTGTACTGGTAGGATCACGTAGTTAGCCAGTAAATGGATCATAGACAAGTAAATTCCATACAATAGGCATATACATATACAGAATAAGTCAACTAATCTCAAGTTCAACCATATTAAGCAATATCACAACTTCATATTTTCCATATGCTATAACTTCACACAAGAGTTCTCTCAAGGGACCTACAAATAATAAACTTTGTGTCAGAACGTGAAACCTAATCCAATTATGTGTCGGAATATGACACCTGATCCAATTATATGTTGGAATGTGACACCCAATCCAAACATACCACAATCACAAATACTTTCAGTATTTATAATATTATATCGCCAAGAATAGGTTCATCACAAAATAGGCCAGCAAGTGATCATTTCACACATAATCTAGCAGGTTTTCCTATTCATATACACATGCATATCATGAAGCAATTTAACAAGTATATGAAATACATATGGGAAACTAGACCATCACCTACCTAAAATTCATGCTTCAACAATCTTACAATGCACGAGTTTTTCCTTTTCGAGTTCGTTCTTCTCGTTCTTGGTCTAGAAATAGTAAACACATATAAAGGATCAACACCATGGCCTAACTATCATGAATATAATACAATTCACACCCTAGGACAAACCTATGATCCTAATCCACCCTAGGGCCACTATTAGGTTTTAGTTCAAAGCCCTGCCCCCTCCCCCAATGATTACTAACCATAAATTCTAGGTTCTAGGAAATAAAGGATGAATTTAAGGAGTAAAATCCTTATATTATGCTTGAAAATCTGTGGGAAATTGATAGAATTATCCCTGGGTCGCCTCTTGAAGTCTTAGAAACTGATTTTGCAGAAAAAACAAATTTCTAGACTTGGTCGCAAGTGCCCCGCTATGGCAGGACACATCCTGCTCAGGCGGCCCTGCTCTGGCAAGAATAATCCCACTTTGGCGGGATATGCAGAAATATTAAGCTCAGAGTTTGTGATCCAAGCCCCCATTTCACAACACACCCCCTTCTAAGGATGTATTAAAATATACCTTTCATGCTAACTTCAATTTTGGGAGTTTTACTTGCCCGAATACGATTTCGCAAAGTTATAAATGTTCTATATCATCTTAGCCATTAGTCTGTCCAATCAAATTAGAGATTTGAACTCCTATGATTTACATGATCACCCTAAACTTTACCTTACTCAAAATTCATCCAAGTCTAACATAGGTTAAATTTTTCTGAAGTTACTACCCGAAGTTTTTTGGCTTAAAATCCTTCCCCATTGGCCTATTCCTAAAGATGGGGATAGATCGTTACAAGAAACCCTCCACAAATCGTCTATCCAACCTAATGAAATTGTGAACCTCAATTGGAGAAGTGGTTTGAAGTACTATCCTCAAGTGCTGCTCTTTGCTCCCAGAGTAGACTAGGATGTAGTCGATGAATACAATAATGAAGGAGTCCAAGTAGGGTATGAATACACGGTTCATCAAGTCCATGAATATTGAGAGGGAATTAGTCAACCCAAAAGATATGACTAGGAAATCATAGTGACCATACCGAGTCCTAAAAGCAATCTTAGGGATATCTGCCTCCCTAATCCTCAACCGGTGATACCCCGATCTCAAGTCTATCTTAGAAAACACCATTGCACCCTGGAGCTGATCAAATAAGTCATAAGTACGTGGCATCGGATACATGTTCTTGATGGTTACCTTATTCAGTTGTCTATAATTAATGCGCATACGCAAGGTTCCATCCTCCTTCTTTACGAATAGAATAGGAGCACCCTAGGGAGACACAATGGGCCTGATAAACCCTTTACTCAAGAGGTCCTGGAGCTGTACCTTAAGCTCTCTGAACTCAACTAGAGCCATCTGGTATGGTGGAATAGAGATTGGTTGTGTACACGGCTCAACATCAATGTTGAAATCAATATCACACTCAGAAGGAATACCAAGTAGATCAGTGGGAAAGACATCAGGAAACTCTCAACCACCGAGAACAAAATCAATACAAGGAGTGTCAGCACTAGTATCACGAACATAAGTAAGATAGGTTAGACACCACTTTCTTATTAACCATTTAGCCCTGAGGAAGGAGACCACACCACACAGCATATGACTAGCTGCACATGTCCATACGATCAGGGGAATGTCAATCATACTCGAGGTAACAGTCTTGGAGAAGCAATTCAAAATAGCATGATGAGTGTATAACCAATCCATTCCTAGAATTAAGTCGAAGTCCACTATATCTAACACAATCAAGTCAACTCTAGTATCATACCCTAAGATGGTCACCACACAGAATTGATACACTCCATCCACTACTAAAAAATCACGTACAGGGGTAGATACACGCATAGGCACAAGTAATATCTCACAGAAAACATCCCATTGAGTAGCATAACAAGCAGACACATGAGTAAGTAGACCTCAGATCAAATAAATCATAGGCAAGCTGATGAGAGATGGAGATAGTATATGTGATAATGGTATTTGATGCCTCCGCCTCTGGCCTACCCAAAAAAGTATACATGTGGTTGCGTTCACCTCTACCACCTGTTCAGCCTGCCTTGGAACCACCCCTAATACCTTGAGAACCACCTCTGCCACCTTGTGCACCCTCTCAAGGCCCAAGTAGGGCCTTCGGGGCCTGACCTTGCTAACCTTATGGACCCTTCTGACCCTGGCATCTGCAATGGTTGATAGTAGGACACTCTTTGGAAAAGGGACCTATCACAAAACACTCATAGCTCGGGCCTCTAAATAAATTTCCTTCTGATGTCCCAGTTGAACCTGAATGGCCACCACGGCCTGAATACCTAGAAGCCTGACCCCGAGAAGACTGACCCAGAGGCTGACTGCTCTAACCATCGGCACCCGCTGATCCACCATCGGTAAGCTATAAAGCTTCCTAAACCGGTCTACTAGGTGGATACTATTATGGATAACCTCTACCAAAATAACCCCTACCATGTGATTAGCGTCCACTGAAACAGCCTTGACAGCGAGGCCTCTTATCGCTGCCTCTATAGATCTCACAACATATAGCCTCAATAGTACGGTCATAATCTACTAACTGCAAGAACGAATAACCCAATGCAACCATATTCTCTATATACAACCTCAAAGAAAAAGATAACACTCTAACAAACCCGCATACCCACTCCTCCTCTGTGGGCATAATAATGGTGTCATTCCTGGATAACTCATGGAACCAAGACTCATACTCCATAAGTGTTATGGATCCCAAAATAGTGATATGAGATCATCCCTCAACCTCTCCCTCAAACTACAGGGTACATACTTCTCTAAAACGGCCTCAGAGATCTAGGTGCATGACATCGGCGACTATCCCATAGATCTGCAACTAAGATAGGATCTCTACTACTGTTTCACTGGTCCATCCAGCTGGAAGGCAGTGTAATCAACTCTGTGGGACTTCACCAACCCGAGGTTATGCAACCTCTCCTAGCAACTGACTAAAAACTGGTGGGCATTCTCACTCGCAGCACTGGAGAACCTGGGAGGGCCCAATATGATAAACCTTCTCAATATCTTCTGCTCATCTACAGTCATAATCAGCCTGGATGCCATGTGCTGAACCATTGAAGGAACAGGCTGAATAACTAGACAGGGAGCTATAGTAATAGGCTATAGAACTGGGGCCGGATCATACTGTGCCCATGCCTGTCCTGAAGTATGTGCCTCCTCTCGGAACTAGGGTCTAGCTAAAGTCTTAGGTAGGGTCCCTGCTCAGGACATAACCTTCATGAAGCTGAGGATCCGGGCCAGAGTATCTTGTAACACTGGTGTGGCCATGAATCTGGGTGAGGGCTGGGCTGGATCCACCTCCGCTGACTGATGCTCAAACTGCTCAACCTCTATATCTAGCTCCAGCACTAGTGATGTGTCCTGGGCTCTGCCCCGGCCTCTCTGTTGACCTCAAACTCTACCCCGAGCTGGGGTTCTATTTGCAAGCACAGGGAGTCCTCGTCTTTTTCGGGTAGAGCTCGTCCTCTCCATCTGAGAAAGAGTGAAACAAATAGGATTTAGAGGTTTTTATCATCATTAGCGCACGATCAGAAACAAGAATAGTGACTTAATTCCTAATAATGCCCTATAGCTTTCCGAAGATTGGATACGGACATCATTATACCGATCTACGTGACTCTACTAGACACTTGCTCCTGTACTGGTGAGACCGATGAACCTAAGCTTTGTACCACTCTTTCACGACCCGAATCCCGGACCATGATGGCGCCTACTATAACTCCCGAGTAGGCAAGCCAAACCCAACTTAAAAGCGGAAGTCAAACATAAATTTAATTAATAAGTAATAACATAAGAAGGTGGAAGCAAGAATAATATAGCAAAGAGATCAGGCCAAGGTATGGATATGTAAATACAATACAAAATATACAAAAAGGCCTGAAATGATGAACTGACGCTAGACTAAAACCCGAACCTGGTGTCACCTATACAGGAACTACTAAGTACAAAAGCTGACAATATATATACAATACAAAACTAACTTTCCAAAAAGTACAAGTGCAAGCCAAATTTGAGTACAAAAGCTGTATCTAATATTTTTATTTAAAAGATATTATATTCTTTTAACTTTTTCAAACTCATGACTTTTGGATCATATTTTCAAGCCAAATTTGAGAAATAAAATAAAATTCATAAATGAACCTTCATTATCTTTACTAAACCTTATTTAGTTGGCCAAAATTTTAGAAGCAAAATTTAGAAGCTCTTGCCCTTTTTTAAAAATAATTTGACCTAGGAAATAAACACAATCAAAATAAATATCAGTTACATCTAAAAAAGTAAAAATAAAAATAAAAATAAAATACTTCAAATCCAACGATTTTATTCTTTAGATAAGACAATATAAATAAATATCACTGAAACCATTTTACAGATTTTGCCAAAAATAATTATACAGTTGGGTGTAAATATGTAATTTCTGAAAATTCTTAGACCTCTAATTTGAAAGAGAAAATGTCATAAATAGTCCTTCAACTATACGAGTAGGTCTAAAATGATCGCTTAACTATGCACTTACCGGATTTAGTCCTTCAACTATTCAAAAACTTATTATGTTTAGCCTCTTAACTATATACTTACCGGTTTATCCCTTAACTATATACTTTCTGATTTTAGTCCTTTAATTTAAGTATTTAAATAGTTATCAGATTTGGTCTCTTATCCATTTTTTTTATACAAATAACTTAAATTTATATTAATGGAACTCACGCTTTCATGAAATCAAATCTTTAACTCATTTTTTAGTTGTTTCTCTCTTCCCACTACTTTTTTTTCAAATTACTCTTATGAAAAAAATAATAACATCAATGTTTCATAATTAAATTAATGAGGAAAGAAGATATAAGTCCTAATTTTATTCAATGGAAGATAAAATGAAGCATATTATTATTTCTAATGACTTGAATATGCTATGCTCCCTTCTTTAGCGGTTAACGATACATAATAATCACAAATTTTATAAAAACAAATTCATACAAAAGAAAAATAAGAGATTTTATCTTATTACTCAATCTCTCTATGTAAAATGAAACGAACATAATAAGAAAATTGATCTATTCCAAAATTAAAAAAAACTAATAAAAGTTGCAAATCTACCATTTTATAAATTTCAAATTCTGAATAATTAAATAAATTCCCTTCAATAAAGTCATCGGAGTACAAAATTTGAAATCAAAATATGAGAGAATAAAACTTTTAATTTATTCTTCATTGTAAGAAATTTGTTTCTATTAAATATTAATAAATCTTTCCTCACACCTAATGGATAATAATTTTTTCTTTTTTATAATAAATTTTAGTATATTCAAGTCATTAGTAGCAATAATATGATTCATTTTATCCTCTATTAAATAAAATTATGACTTATATTTTGTTTTCTAATGAATTTTATTTTGAATTGTTGAGATAATTTTTTTTTCATAGGAGTAATTTGAAGAAAAAATGACGGGAGAGAGAAATAACTGAAAAAATAGGTTAATGATTTAATTTCATTAAGACATAGATTCTGTTAATATATACCTAAATTTGTGTAAAATATGGATAAGAGACCAAATCTGATAAGTATTTAAATATTTAAAGGACTAAAATTGGTAAGTGTGTAGTTAAGGGACTAAAATCGATAAATGTATAGTTGTCACACCTCAGGAGGGTACCCTGGGCGTGACTGGCACTCATAGACTATTGCTAGTTTTCAAGCGAACCATTTGGCCTATTCAAACAATCATTCAATCAACTCTTTATCGGCGGAAGACTTAACTCATCAAGATGATCAAATAACTATTTATAGAATAAGGACAAAGGCAAAAATCTATCTAATCCAATTAACAAGACTAGTACGAATGAAACTAGCCAGAAGACAATCTCAAATCAACAAGTCAACAATCTAGTCTATGAAGCCTCTATCGCTACTATCTAAATGATGTCAATGACAAGTTCATGAAAACCTCAATTCAAAGGAAGAAAACCAAACTCAAAAGCTAGAAAAAAAAATGTGGCATCCTCCTAAAGCAAAGAGGAAACATCAATCAGCTGAATATGAGTAGATCCTCAACAATGCACATGTTTATGACCTCCTCTAGAACCTGTCTGTGCATCATGAAATGATGCAGGCCAAAATGGACGTCAGTACATAGAATGTACGAGTATGTAATATGGTGGAATGAAACATACATAAGGTAAAATACAATTAACTCAGATAACTCAAATTAAGAAGTAACAAGCTCGATCTAGATGTCAAAAGTCTAAAGCAAGAGTAAGGTTTAGACAGAGACCAATCATATACAATCCAATCCAATCAAATCAGAGTACTATCAAGACCTATATGGGAGTTTCTCTAATCCGACAACAATTACTTATGAGCCAGTGATCGTACAAAAAGCTCGTTGATATTGTCACAACCGTCCAATACCTTGCTAGGGTAAAGGACAAATCTACTAATCTGGATTCAACAATCAATGAAGTCTTATCTTTTCAAAACAATAAAATAGAAAAATATCTGACTTTAACGGTTCAATCCTCTCTTACGTTTGGCGAGTAGTTATTGAGTTTGAGTTATTACTTACTCTTACCCAATTCAGTGATCGATACTCCTCCCATGATTCAATGCTTATAAGAAAATCAATTCCAATCAATCAATGAACAAGCCTCATATAAACTTTTATCAATTCATCGGTTCTATCAAATCAGTCCTTTCGAACAATCAATCTTCCAATCAAACCAATCAATAAGTCTCATATGGACTTTAATCAGTTCATCATATCTATCCAATCAATCATTTCAGATAATCAATCTTCCAATCATTCCAAAATCATTCATTTATGAGTAGTAAGGACAATCATTTATGACAACATTTAGTTGAGACCATTCAATTTAGTTCAATAATGAAGAGGCAAAGACTATCAAGTTTCATCAAGACCATCATCATACTCACATCCTAATCACAATCATACATTCACAAGTCCAAGGCTCTAGACTCAATCATTAATCATATTCATCTAATGTTAGTCAAAATTTCAAGAGTTTATGAAGTAAATAGTCAAAAATCATGTGTTCAAGAACAAGGTCATAAAAATCGTCAATTACATAGTATTATGTAAAAATATGTTAAGTTTAAAGAAAATTCTCAAGAAACACAATCATGGGGACTCAATTCATTCACAGTTCAACCTGTCATAATCGTGGGGACTCAAAATCATGGGGCACATGGAAGAATAAAGTCCATACTTTATTTAAGCCTTACATACTTTAAAAGCTCCACCAATTTTGATGAAAAATCTTAACTTGAAGAAGAACAATCAAGATACACTTTCTTAAAATTCTTAGATTGTTTTCTTGGAAACCCTATGGTTAGGATTTAAGATTTCTCTTAGCGATTTATGTATGTATGAAGAAATTTGGATTGGAAATCTTGAAATCGATGAAGAAGAACTTAGCTTGATGAAGAACCTTGAAAGAGAACCCTAACTTGATGTTTTCTTGAAAATTCTTGAGCGTTAAAGTTTAGGAGTGAGTGTGAGGGCTTTTAATGAGGAAAACTGATTTCTACACGTTTAGGGGCATTAAAATAACTCCCCAAAGGGTTATAGGATAAAAATACCCTTAAAAAAATAAAATGGGCGTCGTTTGACTTAGGCAATGGAGTTCGCATCCTCTCCGCTTCTCAAAGCCATCGCGGACTTCTGCCATGATGGAGTGTCTCCAGTAAAATGGTCATAACGTTTACTGCGAACTCCAAATTAGGCAAACTTGGTGGTATTGGAAAGAGGACACGCAAATCTTTAATTTGATAGATCATAGGCCACCTAATTCTTAATATTCTGAGAGATATTATCGTTTAAAGTTGACTCTTATAAGATCTTATATGAAAAATTAATCGGTAAAGGATCTTTCAACTCGACTTAGTACTAGAGATTTCTTATGACCATAATTCACCTCTAATACACTTCAAATACTTAGGAATTGATCCTAACTCAAATATACAATTAGAATTCATCGAGTTCTAGTCTATACGCATATAAAGAATAGTTTGAGTCTTAGCAAAAAATTTTGGAGTGTTACAATAGTTAAGAAACCAAACATAATAAGTTTTTGAATAGTTAAAGGACTAAATTCGAAAAGTATATAATTAAGAGATTATTTTAAACCTACTTCTCTATAATGACGTTTTCTGAATTTGAAATGACATCCAAGACCTCTAAACTTACACCCCGCTGAATTTTACAATTTGTATTTTGGATTTTCTTTTCCCTTGAAGATCCTCCTTTTGGTTTTCCTCCTTACATTCGACGCACAGCCTTACTTCCTCCTTAAATCCAGTGAAGCAAACGCTAATTTTCTCAATCCCATATGGTTCGTTCCGTTTTCAAATCGTTTATAAATCTTCCAAAAACTATCACTAACATATCCATTTTAACACCTTCTTCTTGGCGCCCCCATTCAATCTCCATTTCTAGCACATACCCAACTCCAAGAACTTATATATCAGCTGGCAGAAAAAATGGGGCATTGTTTTCGGTAGCAGTTGGCGAGCAATTTCAAGAATTTGGGTCGTTATTTTCAGCTAAATACAGCACCAATACATCCAGCAATGGCGATGGAAGTGTTGATACGGGTATTGGTGGAAGAGAGTACTTGTTGATGTCCGATGAGGAGTTGATGAGGCAGTGTGAATTGAGTACTTTCAAGGCTTCAGGTCCTGGTGGACAGCACCGCAACAAGCGTGAATCCGCTGTGCGTTTGAAGCATAACCCAACAGGGATTATTGCTCAGGTTTGGTTTGATGCTTTGGTAGATTTTTATGACCCTTTTGGATTTTGAACTGAAATTTAACTGTTTTGGGTATTTGGGTTTTCTTTAGGCCGTGGAAGATAGATCCCAACACATGAATCGTGCGTCTGCTTTATCTCGTTTGCGAGCGTTACTGGCTCTTAAAGGTATAATACATCTTTCAATTTATGCTGTACTCTTTGTTCCAAAATGGTTGATACCATTTCACTAATATATCTATCATTTAAGCATCATTCAAAATTACAAATTTGATTGATTATTTGAACAATAAATCTTAAACTCTGTGGTCTGCGGCATGACAAACAGCTGTGTACTATATGCTTATATCTCTATTAATTTTGAGTTTTGTGCTTGAGAATATTTGTGCACTTTTGAGTTTGGGTTGTATGATTGTATCAAGTGTTGAGTCTGGAGTGCACTGCTCAGTTAGCTGAGTTGAGCCAGGACTACTAGTTGTGAACTCATAAAAAGTTGTTTTTGTACAATTAGGATGGGAACTAGAGCAGGGGAGACCTACTTAATACATGGAACTAGAGACGAGACTTGATGATAGATCATCTATTTCTTTTTATTGGTGTAATGAATCCACGTTCCTAATCTTGAGACAAACCATTTTTTGGACCATGAGAGATTGGCTTGTTTAAGTGCTAATTTCCTTTTGTGATAATAAACATTTCGGGCTTTAGTTTCTTGAAATCTATGGTTTAGGTGCCACAAAATAGAGTCAAATAGTTTTGAAGATTGGAAGTGACTAGGAATACGAAGAAGCAGTAGAACAACGAGACAGGGTTTTCATGTAGATGAATGGTGAAACAAACAACAACAACATATCCAGTGAAATCTCACCAGAGGATTTAGGGAAAGTAGAATGTACACAGATCTTACCACTACCTCGTGGAGATAGAAAGACTATTTTGAAAAGACCCTTGGCTGAAGTGTAGCAATTTCAGGTTTAAAGAAGAAGAAAACTGTGATGAAAACATAACAATTAATAAGAGAGGAAGTATAAAGCCTAAAAGAAAGAATACAAACAAGAACAAAATAGTGCACTAGCTGAAACCTAGTAAATAGATGATGATAGATATTGAAGAGTAGAACTACAAGTATACAACTAGTGCAATGACAAACACTAACAAGCAAAATAATACTCCATTACTAATTAACCTTCTACCCCGATAGCGACCTCCACACCCTCCTATCTAAAGTCATGGCCTTAGGAATCTAAAGTCGCTCATTGTCATGTCTAATCACCTCTTTCAAATATTTTTTTCATCTGCATTCGCTCGAGTCAGTTTTGTTTTCTTTCAAAAAGGGTATAGATCTGAGGCTCAACAGCACCCTAGTTCGTTGCCCCAAATTAGGTATTATTCCTTTGTTAGCGTTTAGGTAGCATCTCGAAACTTCAAGAGCAGCAGCAACAAAGGCCAAGGAAGCAAGAAAAGCAATTGCCTTGAAGGTGTTCGGCGAAATTCCTCAATGAAATATTGCTTCATTAAATGCTATCATTTTTTGGTTTTTGGCCCAAAGATTCGTTCAACCCAAGATTCTGCTACCCACAAAACCCAAAGGTCATTATGAACAACATCTTGGCAAGATGACGTGGACAGTAACTCCGACGTGAACAGTAACTCCGAAGTGAAAAGTATTCCGACATGAACAGTGTTTTCCAGTGGCAACCAGGTTCATTTCAACTGGAGTTGGTACCTCCGATTTCCATACCTTTCCATATCTATTCTTTTCTCATACAATTGTAGTTATATTTTGCTGACTTTAAACCTTCGAATAATTTATTTGAATAATTTATCATACGCATTTTCGTGGCTTTGGATAGTGATGGTAGACTAGGGTCATGTTCTCGCTCAGGGACGGGGATGGGGACGAGGACGAGGGTAAGGAGGGGTAAGTGGGTTAAAGGAGCGTCTAGACTGAGAGTAGGTTCTTGAAACATTGGGACGTTGATGGAAAAATCCATAGAGCTAGTTAAGATTCTAAAGAAGAGGAAGATTAATATAACTTGTGTACAAGAGATTAAATGGGTAGGTTCTAAAGCTAAGGAGGTAGACGGGTATAAACTTTGGTTTTCTGATAAATCGAAGTATAGGAATGTGGTAGGCATTTTAGTAGACAGTAATTTAAGGGATCAGGTGGTGGAGGTTAGGAGAGTCACTGATAGGATGATGTCGATTAAGGTGGTCGTTGAAGGGATCACGTTGAACATTATTAGTGCTTATGCGCTGCAAGCGGGCTTAGGCGAGGAGGATAAGAGGTGCTTTTGAGAGGATTTGGATGAGTTAGTGGAGGCATACCACCTACTGAGAAGCTTTTCGTGGGATGGGATTTTAATGGGCACATCGGGTCTATTTCGGAAGGGTATGATGATGTGCATGGAGGTTTTGGCTTCGAGGATATAACTGGAGGAGGAGTTTCACTTTTGGATTTCGCAAGAGCTTTTGGGTTGGTGATAGCCAATTCGAGTTTCCCAAAGAAGGAGGACCACTTCGTAACCTTCCGGAGTGCGGTGGCTAAGACTCAAATAGATTTTTTACTTCTTAGGAAGGATGATAAAGGTCCGTGCAAAGATTGTAAGGTCATCTCAATCGACAACCTTACAACCCGACATAGGCTCTTGGTGATGGATTTAGGGATCAAGATGACGAGGAAGAATAGGGTCGGGGATGATCGACCTAGGATCAGATGGGGGAGTTTGACCACGGCTAGTGCCTTAGAGATCGGAGAGAAATTGAAAGATATGGGGGTCGGGGATAGTAGTGGGGATGCGAACACTCTGTGGGATAGGACGGCTAGTTGTATTAGGGTTATAGCAAGGAAAGTGTTGGGAGTCTCGACAAGTATCCGTGGCCGGCATCGAGGGGACTGGTGGTGGAATAGAGAAGTGCAAGGGAAGGTGGAAGCAAAGAAGATAGCGTATGCGAAGCTGATAGAAAGCAAGGATGAGGTGGAGAAGTGGACGAATAGGGAACTTTATAAGATATCGAGGAAGGAGGCAAAGTCGGTGGTTTCGACGGTAAAAACGGCAGCTTTTGAACGCCTTTATGCTGAACTAGAAGAGAAAGGCAGGGATAGAAAATTGTTCAAGCTAGCCAGGGTGCGAGAGCGAAGGGCACGCGATGTGAAGCAAGTGAAGTGCATTAAGGACGAGCATGAAAAAGTATTGGTAGAGGAGACCCTCATTAAACAGAGATGACAGTCGTACTTCCATAAACTCTTCAATGAAGAAGGGGACAGAGAGATTGTGTTGGGAGATTTGGAACATATAGGGAGGCTTCACGATTTTGGGTGTTCCAGGAGTATTTTGATCGAAGAGGTTTAGGGTGCTGCATATAGGTTGCGCTGGGGAAGAACGACCGGACTTGACGAGATTTCTAGGGAATTTTGGAAGAGCGCGAGCTCGGTAGGTTTGGAGTGGCTAACTAGGTTATTTAATGTCATCTTTAAGACAAAAATGATGCCCGAAGAATGGAGGGCGAGCGTAATGATCCCTCTATACAAAAACAAGGGTGATATCCAGAGCTGCAACAACTATATAGGGAGATTTGGAACATATAGGGAAGCTTCACGATGTTGGGTATTGCAGGAGTATTTTGATCGAAGAGGTTAAGGGTGTTGCGTGTAGGTTGCGCTGGGGAAGAATGATCGGACCTGACGAGATTTCTAGGGAATTTTGGAAGAGTGCGAGCTCGGTAGGTTTGGAGTGGCTAACTAGGTTATTTAATGTCATCTTTAAGACAACAATGATACCCGAAGAATGAAGGGTGAGCGTAATGATCCCTCTATACAAAAACAAGGGTGATATCCAGAGCTGCAACAACTATAGATGTATCAAGCTTCTAAGTCATACTATGAAAGTGTAGGAAAGAGTGGTGGAGATGAGGGTTAGGAGAGACGTGTCTATTTCAGAGAACCAGTTCGGATTTATGCCGGAACACTCAACTACAGAAGCCATCCATCTTATGAGGAGACTGGTGGAACAGTATAGGGAGAGGAAGAGGGATTTGCATATAGTATTCATCGATCTAGAAAAGGCTTACGATAAAGTTCCACGAGAGAAACTATGGAGATGTTTGAAGGCTAAGGGTGTACCTGTGACGTACATTAGGGTGATCAAGGACATGTATGAGGGTGCCAAAACCAGGGTAAGGACAGTAGGAGGGGACTCAGAGCACTTCCCAGTTGTGATGGGGTTGCATCAAGGATCAACCCTTAGTTCGTTTTTATTTTCCTTGGTGATGGATGGATTGACGCGACAAATTCAATGTGAGGTGCCATGGTGTATGCTTTTTGCGGATGACAAAGTCCTGATCGATGAGACTCGTAGCGAAGTTAATGCTAAGCCGGAGGATTGGAGACATACCTTGGAGTCTAAAGGGTTTAAGCTGAGTAGGACCAAGACAGAGTACTTAGAGTGCAAGTTCAGTGATACACCTCAGGAGGTTGGAGCAGAAGTTAGGCTTGGTGGTCGGGCCATCCAAAAGAAAAGTAGTTTCAAGTACCTTGGGTCTATCATGCAAGGCAGCGGGGAGATTGACGATGATGTCACACATCGTATTGGGGCAGGATGGATGAAATGGAGGCTCGCTTCCGGTGTGCTATGTGACAAGAATGTGCCACCACAATTTAAGGACAAGTTCTACAAAGTGGTGGTTAGACTGGCTATGTTATATGGGGCGGAGTGTTGGTCAGTTAAGGTCTCTCACGTTCAAAAGATGAAAGTAGCCGAGATGACAATATTGAGATGGATGTGTGGGCATACAAGGAGCGACAGGATTAGAAATGAGGCTATTCGGGACAAGGTAGGAGTGACCTCGGTGGAAGACAAGATGCGGAAAATGCGACTGAGATGGTTTGGATATGTGAAGAGGAGAGACACAGATGCCCTAGTGCGGAAGTGTGAGAGGTTGGCCATGGATGGTTTCAGAAGAGGTAGGGGTAGGCCGAAGAAATATTGGGGAGAGGTGATTAGATAGGACACGGCACAGTTACAGCTTACCGAGGACATGACCTTAGATAGGAGGGTGTGGAGGACCCATATTAGGGTAGAAGGCTAGTACATAGTCTCATTATTCCTCCGTATTAGTAGGCGCATTAGCGCACTATAATTTCTTGTTCTCAGACTTCTGTTCTTTCTATTACTTTCTGTACTTTGATTATTCTATTTTATCTGTGTCGCTTTCGTTATTTGCTTTCTCATATCGCTTTGAACTTCTTAGTCATATCTGACCTCTTTTTATACTTCTTTTGAGTCGAGGGGCTCTCGGAAACAACCGTCCTACCTTGGCAGGAGTAAGGTCTGCGTACACTTTACCTTCCCCAGACCCACGTTGTGGGATTTCACTGGGTGGTTGTTGTTGTTGTTGTTCTACCTCTTCTCACGCCTGATACATCCAATCTCTTGTACCTCCTCAGTGGGGCAGTTGCGCAGCTCTTCACATTTTCAAACCAATGTAATTTTGCTTCTCTCATATTGTCCATCATGGAGGCCATTCCTACCTTATCCCGGATAACCTCATTCCTAATCTTATTGCTCGTAGTATACCCACGCATCCATCTCTGCATCCTCGTTTATGCAACATGCATCTTCTGAATATGAGATTTCTTAACTAGCCAGCACTTTGCCCCGTACAACAATGTCAGTCTAACCACCACTCTATAAAACTTACCTTTAAGTTTTAGTGGTACCTTTTTATCACACAAGACTCCGGAGGCAAACCTCCAGTTCATCCATGCTGCTCCAATATGATTTTTCATATCGTTGTTGATGTCCCCACTTCCTTGGATTACAGACCCGAGGTATTTGAAATTTTCTTTTTTGGGGATAGATTGTGTGTCCAGCTTCACTTCCACGCCTTCATCATGCATAACATCACTAAATTTGCACTCGAAATAATCTGCATTTTGTCCTACTCAACCTGAACCCCTTAGACTCCAGCGTTTGTCTCCACACTTTTAGCCTAGCATTAACTCCACTGCATGTCTCATCAATCAATATTATGTCATCTGCAAATAACATATGCCGAGGCACCTCGTCTTGAATATACCGCGTCAATTCATCCATCATTCAGGCAAACAAGACGGGCTAAGAACTGAACCTTGGTGCAACCCTATCTCAACTGGAAAGTGCTTTGAGTCTTCCCCTACCATTCTCACCCAAATTTTGGCTCCATCATACATGTCCTTTATCTTCCTAGTGTAAGCTACTGGTACACCTCTAACCTCCCGGCATCTCTAGAGGAGACTTTATCGTAAGCCTTTTCAAGATCCATGAACATCATATCTAAGTCCTTTTTCATTTCTCGATATTTCTCCACTAGTCTCCTCCCAAGATGGATGGGTTCTATAGTCGATCACCCCGACATGAATCCAACTGGTTCTTATAGATGGACACAACCCTCTTTACCCTCATGTCCACCACTCTCTCCCAAACTTTTATTGTGTGTCTTAGCAACTTGATATCCCTGTAGTTTTATGGTTTTGGATATCACCCTTGTTCTTATACAACGGAATCACTGTACTCCACGTCTATTCTTCAGGTATTTTAGTTGTCTTAAAAATGTCATTAAACAAACTAGTTAACCGCTCCATAACTGCCCTATTTGTGCTCTTCCAAAAATCCACTGAGATCTCATCTGGTCCGGTTGCTTTCCCCTTGCCCATTCTGCTAATAGCGCTCCTACCCTCCTCAACCTTAATACACCTACAATAATAAAATCCTGATGTCTCTCGAAGTGCTCCAAATCCCCCAACACAATGCCTTTGTCCCCAACATCATTCAATAGTTTGCGGAAGTAAGCTTGCAATCTTCACTTTATGCGGGTCTCTTCCACTAGCACATTGCCTTCCTCATCTTTGATGCACTTGATTGAACTATGATAAAGAAAAAATAGCTTCTTTTATTTTTGGTCTCTTTGCTAATTCCATGTCAAATAAGAATTAGACCAACTTCAATTGATTAGTCAACTATGCTTCTAACCCAAAGTATATTGGTTTGACCAAGGAACTTGAATAACCAAATTTACAAATATTATGTTTGTGTAGGTTAAACTTTTCACTGTCCTGATATCTGGAAATCAAAAGCTACAGAAGATTTTACCAATAGCTATTCCATTCACTCTCTTTGAAAATATATAAATTTAACAGAAATGCAAACCAAGATGACACTGCAAGTGTAAACTGGACACATGTTTCATAGTTTGGGAGTTTGAAAACTTTTGAAATTGGTTTTTCTGTGAAGTTCCTTTTTTCCTATGTAGTTAATGGACTGGTCTTCATCCTCGGATGTGCTTAAGCTCATACTTTAGGTTTCGCATAATGTTGTTGCGGCTTTCTATGCCTAGAAGCTTCCATTTGTTTATACTTTCTATTATTTTCATCTAGTTAGGAATAACATAGATCTTGACACATATACACCTCCTCAAGAGCTGCTTCAGATTCTTCCTTCTAAATCAACAATCAGGGGATCAAATTGTGGCCCTCAAATTGGACCAAACAATGCTAAGTTTGCTTTGGTATGTTTTTCCTTTTTTCCGTGTCCTTAATGTAAATTACGTCTTACTGCCAAATGCAGTGATGTTTTCTTGGTTGTCGTTCTTTTTTAATCCATAGGGAATGCAAGCTTTGCTGGACCTACTTTTTGCTGTTGAGGGCTCGGTATCAGATGCCGCAAAAAAGTTGGGGTACGTGTTTGTGGAAATAAACTCCATTTTCTTGTAAAGTTAGTCAAACCTGTTCTGCTGATAGTATAATTCCATGTATCCTTTGTTTCATCTAACTGGCTAAGGCAGTTTAACACATTAGGCTTCCTGCATAGATCCCTTAAATCTTGTACTGTCATTTGGGAAGCAGGGTACGTTTATTTTGCTGAACCTTTTTTACAGGTTGAGCACAGGGGCTTTATCAAGGTTGCTATTATCTGATGATAATCTCAGAATGGCTGTGAATGAGTTCAGAGTATCCAAGGTATGGATGCACGCTTTTGATGGATATTTAGCTCACAAGTATTGGAGCTTAGTTTCTTATTTATTAATTGTATGTATATCCATATAATCTCCAGCTCATGCAAATAGTGTAACGTTCTTGTGTAACATCAGTTCAAATCACTTGTAGAGATATAGACATCAGCTTGAAAGTGGAAGAAGGGAATGTAAGATGGAGTTGAAATATCAGTATAGCCTTCTCCTCCATGATACAGATCTTACTTCTTACAGCTTGTTTTCATGTTGGAGAGACACAGTACTGTTTTGGGGGGGGGGGGGGGGGGGGGTTCTTACTTCAGAGGCTGAAATGAATGCCAAATTGTGGGGTTTAAAGTATTCTTAAGATGAGTAATGGCTTACAGATGGTTAGGGTTTAATAGAATGAAAAAGAGGTTCATTATATCAGAATCAGCCCTAGGTATCAGCCTTATGTCCTTTGGCATTATATCATAAAGTTGGACTTTGTCATACGAGTGTTCTCAGGCATTACATCATAATGTTTGACTGAGTCATAGTATTAGATCTTAGCACAGCAATCTTTTAAAACTCTCTAATCTCTAAATTTCAAGAATTGATAGCATTTTTATATATTCTTTTGGGTAGAATTCTTTTAGTACATCTAGGTGCATTCTTATCCCGTGAAGGATTGTCCAAACCTGTTTAGAGAAAAATTCTCACATCTGTATACTACTTTAGGACAGACTTGAATTACTCAGAATTGTCACGACTATGAAAGGGAAAGTCATCTGCATCTTTTGAATAAAAATTGCAGACAGTAATATAACAGAATGTGCTTTATTAAGCTTTTAATTAAAAGTAAGTCTAAGTTTACACAAATAGCTTAAGTAATATAAACCATTCTTATAATCCCCATATGTTACACCACATCCGCAAGGGAGGGAGGGATAAGTACTGATAGACTCATCCTCAGATGTGGTATAAAGGGGTTCCAAACACGTGTTAGGTGTTGCAATAAGTGGAGTGTTGGCAACTATAGAGTGAGAATAAAGATTCAGTGGATGTAGATTTTTCCAGCACCAAAAGCAGTAGGGGAAAGTGGTGATTAAGATGGGTTTATGGCAACAAATTGAGGGGAATAAAGTGGATAGGTGAGTGAATCAAGGTTCTCTGG
Source organism: Solanum dulcamara (assembly GCF_947179165.1). Lineage (NCBI taxonomy): Eukaryota > Viridiplantae > Streptophyta > Magnoliopsida > Solanales > Solanaceae > Solanum > Solanum dulcamara. The sequence continues at coordinate 26,904,175 of NC_077245.1, forward strand.
CATTCAAAAGCTGTGTAGAATGGAGGACAGAGATGATCACACCAATAAAAGGAAGGTAAACTGTTGAATTTACTTCAATCGACCAAACGTAAAATGATGAAACACAGCTAAAATGGGAACCACAAATCTAGTAATTGAATAAAAATGCTCTTTTTAATGTTTCTATCACTTCATAAGATTGTATTGCAAACACCCAAGGGTGTGGGCTGGTGGTTAATGAAGCGAGTTGAGACTCATGAGGTTTCAAGTTCAAATTTCAATTGAGGCAAAAATACTAGGTGATTTCTTCCTGTATGTCGAAGTCTTAGTGGACAGAATTACTCGGTACCTGTGCTGATGGGAGATAGCAGACACCTGTGAAATAGTCTAGATGCACACAAGTTAGCCCCACACAATGGTTATAAAAAAGATTTTATTTCAGTGTCGAAATTTAGTGCCCATTCAAATCTTGAAAATTGAAGAATAATATATTTTTATACTTCTTTTCATCGACACACTTCATAAGTTCCGATTTCAACATCGAAATTGAACAATGGTAGTGGCATCACACACGCTTTCCTTGCTGAAAATTTGTTATGTTACTGTGTAGGGTATAAAGCCTCTAAAATAGGACTCGGTCGTGATGTTAGCATCCTCGGGTACTATTGCTCTTCATTTCCATTTGTGATATCAAGCTTCAGGTGCTGGTGGTTCAAGGTCCATACAGTTGAATAAACGATGTCTGCTTAGTTGCATTTGTTTTGAAAACAAGTAGTGCTGGTGAGTCTGACTATGTTTTGGCATTAGGCTTGCTGCTGTGTTTCTCAAGCAAGGCAGATGGTGTTATGCATTCATGCCTGGAAAAGTCTAGCAAGATTTCATTGTAAATTCCTTTTTCTTCTAGTTTTCGTTGGTTTTATGTAAGTAAACATTGTGGATTAATTACTGATTAGGGTGATATGGAATGGACAAAATAGATGGTGTATATTTGAGATAGCTACCATGGATTAGTTATTGATTACTTCTCTGATCCCTTGACGCATACGTTTGTGCTAAATGCACTTTAAAAATGTGCTATCTTTTGTGAACTAAAGAAAAAGAGTAAGATAAAATGCAATGATTATTTAAATTGCTGTAGCAGTTTGCTTGCCTTATAATCAGCACCAGTTTTCGAACATGTACAATGTAAGAAGTGTATCCCATGTCAATAAGTTAAAAATATGATAATGAGTTTAGAATACGCAATGAGTTGCACCAAAGTTGGAGAGGAAAATACAAAATTCAAAACAAATGAATGGTATATAAACCCATTTGATCAAAATATTTATCGTCATTATAAAGCACAATTGTACCAAAAATTATTGTTAAATGAAGCTAAAATGATATCCTTCATTTTGAGAGGAGAAAGAGACACTCCTTTAGAAGTAATTTTTTTCTACGACGACTAGTAATTATTTTGTATATATATGCACAATCAATTGATTTTATATCAAATATTCAACTTGAAATTATTTTATATTTTTGGTATTTCAAGAACGCATAGCTCAAATGCGAATATGAGTAACATCAGGTATAATTACAAGTGCTTCACGAATTAAAATTTGTGTCTTGTTTCAAACAAATGTGGCCACCTTTTTTTCAAAGCCTCATACCTATCAAGAAAGAAGAGAAGTGAATTTTAAAAAGGATAATCCATTAAAGCTTATTAGGGGCAAATTAAACAAAATTTCCATTAGGTTACACAAAAAATAGCTCACTATAAAAAAACATTTTATTATAATAAGTTGCCATTCGACCTACAAAATTTGACCAGTTTTCTTGATCATCCTCATACTTCTTCTACTCTTCCTCTTCATCTCTTCTTCTATCTTTTTCTACTGTTGTTCTTCTTCGTCATTCTTCTTCTTCGTCATTCTTCTTCTTCTTCCTTTTTTTAAATCCGACGTGTTGCAGACATGAATCATTTCGAGCGAATTATATATCAAAAGACTTAAAATATTGAGGGGATATCATATTTAAAATTTGAGATTGTTTAGAGGTGATTTTGAGTTGATCGAGATTGAATAGTCAGTGTGGACTTCATGAATAATTAAGCTATCTTCAGCTTTTTGAGAGTATCATAATGTACAGATGTATAGATAAGCTGTATTGTATAGTTAGTGTATATTTTTTATGACTTTTAGCAAGCTATATTGTATAATTAGTGTATACTTTCTATTGTTTTTGACTATTTTTTATGTAAATAAAATATGACTATATTTATTATAGTATAAAGTACAGAAATCTCATACATTTGGGGGCTAATTACATCCCATCCCGGAAGTTTCCTCAATTACAAAAATCCCAAATTTTTCATTGCTCTCGGATACATTCCTTGGTTGTCTAATATATTGCAATGATACATTACTTAATGATAGGGATGTATCCGAGAGGGGATGGATGTATCTGAGAGGGGATATGGATGTATCTGAGAGAGAATAGGGATGTATCCGAGAGGGAATTTTGTAATTTTTTTAATCGTAGGAAATTTTAGAGCTTATGATATCTTAAGTTGTGTATTTATATAATTTTTTCAACTAATTACTTTATCGTATATATTTGAAATTTGCCCAAAAGAACAAATCTGTAATGCATACTGTTGAATAATTTACAAAGTCAATTAGAGAAAAAAATTGATGACTGAGAAGAATCTGATTTATCAATTTTTGACATTTAGCGAAAATTGATTTACAATAAAAATGATCAAAGATTGATAAAAGGAAATTTAACTAATTATATATGACATTTTGATCCACTCAAAAGTCATACCTGAAAGATCAAAACTTTAACATAGTTTCTAAGCAATTACCTTCGTTGGGTTCTTATGAACCTCCTGATGGCATTTTTCATACACTGACTTGTTAGTCGCTGCCATGAGGTCACAGGTTCAAGTCTTGAAAACAGTCTTTGGCAAAAATACAAGGTAAGACTGCATACAATACACCCTTGTGGTCGGGCCCTTCTCAGAACCCTGCGCATAACAGAAACTTTAGTGCACCGAGCTGCCCTTTTTTTTGACTTATTAGTCGCACTAAAAATTAACGATAACAAAAGACTTTTAGCAAAATTTACCATAAAAGAGATAGAAAAATTTCAAAAAAATACAATAATCTAATTTAAATTGCAAAAATATAATCTAAAATTTACATTGCAAATTTTGAGCCGATCCCCAATAAGAAAATGTTTTTGTCGATAATTAGGTCGATAATTTTTATGTTTTTAGTTGCATAATAACTATTTTCTTAGAACAGTATTTTAAAGATCTGGTATATAATATTATATATCGTATATAAAATGCATCTGAGTTGCAGCAATGGCCTCCTACATAATTTCGCAAGTTACACTTATTGCAAAGGTTACTCTAATAAGGGCATGTTTGGCTTAGCTTATTTAAAGCAGCTTATAAGCTGCTTTAAATAAGCTAAGCCAAACAGGCCAAATTATTTTTTTAGGCTTATTTTAAGCACAAAATGACTTTAAGTTAATCAGTCAAACACTCAAAAAAGCTAAAAACAACCTATAAATCAATTCAAACCGACTATAAGGACCAACAGAATAAGGGAAGAAAAAAAAACTTCCAAAACGCATTTACTTTCTCTCTTTTGGCTTACACACCTCTTTTTATTTCAATTTTATCATGAAAGAAATATAAAGAATGCAAAGAAAGAGGTTGGTCTTTTTTGAGTTATTGGACTAATAGATGAAAAGTAAGTTTCAATTTATATAAAAATTGGGCCAAATTAACATTAGCTAAACTTTCATAAACCACGCTATTATAGATGCTAATTATTCAATGAAACAATAATTTAAATGGAAAGGGCTTAAAATATTCTCGTATTATTAAAAATTGTACAAAAATGTCCCTCATCCATCTATTGGGTCTAAAATGTCCTTGACATCCACCTTTAGGTCCAAAAATGACCTTTTCTTTAAAATTCTGAATAATTAAAGCCCTTGTCATCCATTTTAAGTCCAAAAAAGGTGGACGATTATCATATAAAATTCTAAAAATTAATGCCCTTGTCATCCACATTTAGGTTCAAAAATGATCTTTTCTTTAACATAATTTTGATTAAATAATTTGAATAATTTTTTTAAACACGTGGCGGCCATCTATTGATTACAATATAATTATTTAAAACTAATGATAAATCAAAATTTATTTAACAGAATTTTAATTAAATAATTTAAAGAATTTTTTAAACACATGGCGTCAATCTATTGATTATAGTTTAATTATTTAAAATTAATGATAAGTCAAAATTTATTTAACAGAATTTTAATTACGAAAAAGGGGCCTAAAATGCCCTCGAACTATTGAAAATAGTACAAAAATGTCCCTCATGCCCTTTTCCATTAAAAAGGGTCATTTTTGGACCTAAAAGTGAATGTTAAGAGCATTTTAGGCCCTATAGATGGATGAGAGACATTTTTGTACCATTTTCAATAGTTCGAGGTCATTTTAGGCCATTTTCCATAGTTTAAATAATTGCATAAGTTATCCAAAATTAGTTCTGAACATGTATCTGTTCACTTGATCAGTGAATTTCAAATACAAGCTTGTTAAAAGTGTTTTCATTTTGACTATTTAAGATCTTTTGTAACTCAAACGTATTAAATAAGGAGAAAATCACACCTATAACAATCTCTAAAGATCTTGCGTATCCTAGTTATGTAGTTTTTCCATTACTATGAATTTGATTCGTTGTTTCCTAGTTAAGAAATTCATATTGATTTTACTGTTTCAAGATTTATACTCAATTAATTTCATTTTATTACTCTTTAAAATGATAAATTAAATACAAACTTTATTAAAAAAATCATGACTTATATGACTTTAAAAATTTCAAATCATTGTATCTATGGTTCAAAATGTATATGTGTTTTACAATTTTACGTATTTGTTTGTATTCAGTTTATATGTATTTACTATCAATTTGATGTATTCAGTATCAATTTCATCTAGTGTATCAAGTATTAATTTGACGTATCTAGTATCAATTTCATATAATATATCCTGTATTCATTTTAAGTATCCAATACTAATTTCATGCAATATATCTAGTATTAGTTTTATGTATCCAATATCAATTTTATAATATATATATATATATATATATATATATATATATATATATATATATATATTATCCTTAATCAAATATGTACTGATACATAAATACACATACCTAAAATTATCTTTAGCCATTGTTGAACTTGTAAAAAATTGATATAAAAGAAAAAATTATGCGGTATGACAAATCTTTCTATTATGTTATGCGGTATGAGTATAGTTTAAAATAATTACGGCTCGTAGCAAACATATTTACTCGGTATGACAAATTTTGATGCCAGATATACAATATATATGTATGTCAGTTACCATTATACAATTTTTCTGACAAATATACATATACAATTCGACAGATATACATATACAATTTACCTCTCTCCTCCCTCTCTCGATCTCACTCGCCTCTCTCCTCCGTCTCTTGATCTCGCTCGCCTCTCTCCTCCCTCGCTCGATCTCGCTCGCCTTTCTCCTCCTCTCTCTCAATCTTGCTTGCCAGATATACAAATACATATGTATACCAGTTACATATATACAATTTTTTGACAAATATACATATACAATTATTCGACAGATATATATATATACAATTAGCCTCTCGCTCACCTCTCTCCTACATCTCTCGATCTCGCTCGCCTCTCTCCTCCTCTCTCTCAATCTCGTTTGCCAGATATACAAATACATATGTATACCAGTTACATATATACAATTTTTTGACAAATATACATATACAATTCGACATATATATATATATATATACAATTCGCCTCTCGCTCACCTCTCTCCTACATCTCTCGATCTCGCTCGCCTCTCTCCTCCTCTCTCTCAATCTCGTTTGCTAGATATATAAATACATATGTATACCAGTGTTTGTATATTTCGGTATACAAATAATTCGTGGGTATAACGATTGTATAATTTGTATAATGGAAAAATTTATGTTTAATTATAAGTAATTAAGAAAACTATACCCATATAAAGTAATTATACTTAAAAGATTTGCCCCCCAATCTTAAATCAATTTGAAAATCAAGTATTGTCTGCAATGTTTCCACAATAATCTCAAAATATTATAAAAACATAAATAATAAATGAAGAAAACCCAACACTGTTCTAAACGGCCTCTGTCACAATCGATTAAACAAATCAATGGAAAAAATAGATTCAGCAAATCGGTGCTCTCAATAGTCTTTGTGCTTTTCTTTGGCGAGTCATTTTCTCTTTCTGGAATATAGACAAGCAGATATGCGTGACTAGGGGAAAAGATTGAGTGATAAAATATAGGATAGAATAATTTTAGGCTAAAAGTAACGAACGTGTATCTTATGAGTAATCTGCTAGGAAATTCAAAGTGGTGCCTGAATACATTTTTTTTTTTCGGAAACAGACCCTACACGAGGCTTCCACCTCTCGTGCACAGTCAGGGATTGAGCAGCACCCCCAAGCTTTATTATAAATAAAAAAACATAAAAATACACGGAGGGGACATAAACCTTACCTCCAAACTTAAGATGGTTCTGAAGTCGGCTAACCTACTAAGGTCGGCCAACTCATCCCCGATACTAGAAGGTGCTAGAAAAAGCGATAAGCCTATGAGAGGACTCCTCTCGATACAATGCGACTAAGAAAAACGTAAATGAGGGAGACTCTCCCCTTCCATGTAAATACGAGAAAGAAACCTACACTATTCCTATTCAACTAAGCTACATTCAATACATAGCTAACTTGAAGAAGAGCAAGTATACGAAACTTTCAACTTCCATGGATCGAGATCGTTCATGTCATCTTCGTCCTTCTTAATCTTTTCATACCGATTTTGTCCATGAGATGCGAGTGCATCACGTATAGAAGGTACATGATGCTGCATATTTGGCTATATATAGAGGTATACCACATTGATGAAACTTAAGTAGGCTAACTTTTTCAAGGTTGATATTTTCCAAATCTGCAACTACCTGCATATTCAAAAGGAAAGGAAAGAAAAGAGAATACAAAATATGAAGAAATCTACTTGAATGGTAACTAACACTAAAGCATAATTAGTGATGTCCTTCAAGGTGGTTGCTTGATCTTCTTCATTTTTGTTCTCCTGAAGCTAGCCATTCCAGCTTTGTCCATTTTGTAGTATCCCTTGGTCTCTCTTGGAAGCTGTTGAAAGTTGTAGAAGTGTTGTGTATGGTTTTTTATGTGGCTTTCCTTTGAGAGTGTGTCTGCAGGGAAATTAGCTTCCCTAAAGATATGTCTGCAATGGAATACTTCTAGCTTGCTAACCAGTACCTGCGGCTCAGTAATATGGATATGAATGTTCCATAGAGGTTTGATCTCTTGATTGAGCCACTTGATCAGTAGCTCAGAGTCTACTTCAAGGGCTACCCTGCTGTAGCCATGTTGTAGGCACCAAAGAATACCAATATGTGTTGCCTGCACTTCAGCTTGGTTATTAGAACCAAAGCCTAGTGGAGAGGCAAAAACATATATTAGCACCCCATTTTGGTCCCTAAGAATGCCCCCTGCCCCTATTTTTCCTGGATTATTAAGAGCACTACCATCTGTGTTGAGCTTGACCATTGTAGGGGGTGGTTTGTTCCAGCAGACTTTGGTTACTCTCATCTCATGTTGGCTTTTTTCAATCATAGTAACCAAATCTACCCAATTACTTGGCCAATCCATATATGGATACACAGTAGAGATAAGCATATATATATATATATATATATATATATATATATATATATATATATATATCTTTGGTAATGGAGAAGATGACTCTAGCTGAATTAGATTTCTTGCCTCCATACTTGCATGCATATCTATTCTTCCATAGATTCCAACATACAAAAATAAGGGTAGCTTGCAATAATAACTTATGTAGTTCATTGTTGATTTTGATTAGCCACTACCTTATCAGAAGGTTCTTTAGAGGAGTGGTGCTGTGCTGAATACCCCAATACCCTGAGAAGTGTTTCCAAATGTGTTATGCAAAATAGCCTGAAATAAGGATGTTGTCTATATCATCAAGACCTTCCTTATAGCAACAAGAGCATGCAATAGGCTCCTGTACAAAGGCTATAATTCTGTAATTGGTGGGGAGCTTAAGTATGAAAGCTTTCCCCCTTGGAAGGAATGCTGTTGTGCCAAATGTTGCTGTTCCTGAGTGATCTTGTCTTTTTCTTTCTTACTAAATCCCAAGATGATGCACAAGTGAAATTTCCATGAGAGTTAGGCTTCCAGTAGGCTTGATCCTGTATATCAGGATTGTAGCTGAGGGGAAAGTTGAGGATTGTAGCTGAGGGGCATGATGTCTTACTTTCTCTTCATTCCATCCTCCATTCTCTATAAAATCTGACACAGTAGTATTATTCAATCTAGAGAGATATTCATTATGGTAATCTAATGGACCAACCCATAGCCAATCATCCCACCAAAAACTGCATGTTCCAATATATGAGGCTCTATATCCTTTTTGTTATGGACCAACCCATAGCCAATCATCCCACCAAAAACTGCATGTTCCAGTATATGAGGCTCTATATCCTTTTTGTTGGTCATCATATGCTTCCACATAAGAAACTGACCTGTGTTCCATTTCTTGATCACTGGATATGCCCTTTAGTAGTACTTGGCCTTCAAAAAGTCTTCCCATAATGTCTTTTTGGATCTGAAGATCCACCACTGTTTGTACTGTAATGCTAAGCACACATCATATATATTTTTCATACCAATACCCCCTTCATCAACATGATAGCTAAGAGTCTCCCAAGCTACCCAGTGGTATTTTCTCTTATCTTTGTCCCAACCCAGAAGAAGTTTGCTATAAGGGCCTGAATATGTTTGAGGGTAGTGACGATGGGAATGATAGCAGATAGTAAATGAATTGGAAGGGACTGCAACACTGATTTAATAAGAGTAGCTCTTTCCCCATAGCTTAATATTCTAGTTTGCCATCCTTCAATGCTGGAAGTAACTTTGGATACCATACTATTAAAGTAAATGATCCTTTGACCTCCAATATATAAGGGACATCCCAAATAAGTAATAGGGCCATGAGTTGACTTGATAGCAGTGATAGAATTGACCCTTTCAATAATGTCAGGATGAGTATTCAGAGGAATCATACATTGACTCTTTTCTGTGTTAATAAGCTGGCCTGAAATCTGCTCATACATCTGCAAAGTCTTCATAATCAACTTGAGTGAATATTTACATGTTGAAGTGAATATGATTATATCATTAGCAAAGCTCAGATGATTGATTAATGGACCCTTCTTCTGCATGTAGAAGCCTTTATACAAATAGTGTTGATGAAGATTATTGAGCATTCTTGAGAGTACCTCAGCACCTAAAATAAATAGGGTTGGAGATAATGGATCTCCCTATTTTAGACCTCTTGTAGAGTGGAAGAAACTATGCCAGCCTCCATTCACAATAACTGAATACCAATTATTTGTCATTAGCCTCCAAACAATATCAATAAATACTTTCCCAAATCCCATTCTTCTCATGACTAGGCATATAAATAACCAAGACGCCCTGTCAAAGGCTTTGACCATGTCTAATTTGATCACAACATTATCTCCAAGCTTTGGTTTTTTAATGCTATGTATGATTTCCCGTGCCAACATAATGTTTTCAGCTATGCTTCTTTCCTTAACAAAACCTGTGTTACGAACCAATCCCGTAGGCCGCGACTGGGGTCCGACCTGGACCCCCCGTATACATATCTATCAGTTGTGGTCACATTAAACTATAAATAAAACAATATCATGTAACAGAGCCCCACTGGGCGATAACATTTTTATAAACCTGTAGCCCTTTTCATTTGTATCACAACATGAAAGAGCACGCAAGCCGACAAGGCTGTCATAACATAATAACATATATCATATATCATGTAGACCCAGCTGAATCAAACTGACATACAAAACCCACATATACATGTCTACAAACCTCTAAAAATATAAATGACAACATATGGCGGGACAGGGCCCCTACCGTACCCCCGAATGGACAAAACAATTTTATACATCAATGGACAGTATCAAAAACTAGGCCCTAATACAATGGAGCCTCTTCCAGCTGAGCTGCATAGAATCCTAAGCTGACGGACTTCCAAAACCTGTATCTGTACCTGCGGGCATGAACGTAGCCCCCCAAGAAAAAGGGTCAGTACAACATGTACTGAGTATGTAAAATGTAACATAATACACTGGAGATATATTCAAAATAGAGAAGCATGGGAACAAATTATCAAATTGAAGACGTGTACCTGTACTCTGTGAATCACAAAAGCATGCATGCTCAATTTATACAATATAGTCGGCCCTTTCAGGGGTCCGGTGAATCACATCTGTAGGACCATTATAGGCCCGGAGCCATCACCACCTTATTACAACACATTATCATATATATACATACGTATCCGGCCCTCTAGTAAGGAGCTTAGTGAACAATGCAGTAAATTGTGCACGATAACGTACCCGGCCTGAGACTCGGTGAAAGAAGGGTTACAGTATACACGAGTAGAGTAGTGAGTAACTATATACAATTTAAATCATTATCAGAGACTCGACAAAATAAGAAAGTTGAGCTTTTGTTTGAGGACCCGAGTAACGGTGTAGTCATCTCGAGTGTCCTCTAAATGCCATTATGGGCTGCCTTAAAAGTAATCTTGAGGACCCTAGACATGTGTTAACATAGTGCCAAATCATTTATAGAATCAAAAACACTCAATCTCGTATAGTCTTTAAGACTTGGAGCCTGTACATATGGTACCTCTTTAACATATAAAAGTTTCCAGGAAAATGGTTCAACTACTGTAGGAGTTCAATATTCAGAAGTAAATAGGAGATGTTTAAGAATGAAGTTACCCTGGAGCTCAGATAATATTAAACTTACAACTAAGACAAAGACATGCCCAAAAGAAGAAGGAGAATAAGCTTTATGTAGTCTATACTTTCCTTCAGGTGATCTGTATATACATATTTCGTACCCGGCCTATTATGGGGCTCGGTGAACCACTATGGCATCATAATCTCATTTTTGTGCCAAATACATATTAAGGTAAATGAGAGATAATTGTACGTACTTATACCAAAACATTCCAAGAGAAAGCTTTACATACCTCTTGTGAGTTACTCTTTATCCTGTTCGCCTCATCGTCCTTTGAACCTATTCAACATGAAAGTAATAGGAATATCAACCACTCTTAGCTTTCCAGCATCTTAGGTTGCACCTTAGCATTCCTAGAATCTATTTCGTTGCCTATCTCTTCGACTAGTTCTTTAATTAGGTAAGATGTTAACGAAAATTGGGTAGCACCTCTCCTATAATATGCCCTATCCAAATTTCCAATTAAATACCTAAGCACTACAGCCAACCAACAACCATCTGCAACATATATATACATAATTATGGCAATATTACACAACACAAGCTCCAAACCACTTACTGAAAAATACAATACCAAAATAGGGTTTCTAGTCTTTGTTTCGCAAAGCATCTATTATACAAAACGAGGGGTCGTGTGGATTCAACCAACACCACCCATACCCCTTTTTGAACACATTTAGTCCCTGCAACAAAACACCACACCCCTGAAGCAGCACCTCACAAGAACAACATGTTACTTTGACGACAATTCAACTATAACAACTACAATTTGGATTATCTCCAACATCAAGCATTCCTATACCCTTTTTACGTTTCCATCCACACACAAGGCGTATAATACACTCCATAACAACACCATGAAGTCCAAATTAAAAGGAGAAACCTTACCTTACCCCAAATTTCCAATTAAATACCTAAGCACTACAGCCAACCAACAACAACCACCTGCAGCATATATATACATAATTATGGCAATATTACACAACACAAGCTCCAAACCACTTACTGAAAATTACAATACCAAAATAGGGTTTCTAGTCTTTGTTTCGCAAAGCATCTATTATACAAAATGAGGGGTCGTGTGGATTCAACCAACACCACCCATACCCCTTTTTGAACACATTTAGTCCCTGCAACAAAACACCACACCCCTGAAGCAGCACCTCACAAGAACAACATGTTACTTTGACGACAATTCAACTATAACAACTACAATTTGGATTATCTCCAACATCAAGCATTCCTATACCCTTTTTACGTTTCCATCCACACACAAGGCATATAATACACTCCATAACAACACCATGAAGTCCAAATTAAAAGGAGAAACCTTACCTTACCCCAAATTGGCCAAAACACTCCAAAGCTGCATCTCGGAAACTTCTTGATGTGCTAAATCAGGGCGGACTATTTGTGTCCCTTTTCCACTGCCCCAAATTACGATTTTATGTTATCAAATACTATTATATAACCATGAGATACCTTAAATAATTAATTCACATAATGAAATTGGGCCTTACCTTAGTAAACCTTCAAAACCATAGCTTTCTCCCTAGGTTCTCTAGATTTTTCTTTCAACTTTCTCCTACTTGTTTCAAGTGCAAAGCTGAAAATATGGTTCCGTAGACATCATAAGATAAATATATACATGTCCACATGGTTGAGGAACACCGTAGATAATTAATTTACGGAGAAAAATTGGAAAACTTACCTTTAATTTTCCAAACCCATGGCTGCCTTTCTCTCACATTTTTTTCCTCTCCTTGGCTGATATTTTTGGATAGAAACTGAAGTTATACATCACATAACACACATATATATATCTATTTAGAAGGTTCCATATAGTAGCCCCTTAGGCGTGACACGTGACAGCCCCCTAGGACGCCACCTAGGCTCATGCGGTCTATCACACGCCACCACGTGGTAGCGGGGTCCACCTCCACCCAAGCAGGCAGGTGAGTTACCTGCTTACTTGTCACTTGCTTTCTTTAGGTGCTTGCTTGTCACCTGCTTGCTTCACTTTTGTAAGTTCGGAAACTAGTTTTTGCTCCCTCTCGTAGGCTCATCACCTCACCTTATTTTAAGAGCCTATGTAATCTATGCTACGTAGGTTTGGTATGTACTCCAGTAGCTCAAGTATATAAGACTTTTACATTAATAACTTACGTAGGTATATCGAGTCCTACAACTCATTACTTGGCCTCCAATTCCCTTCGGATTCTTATGACTCCATTTCCAACCTTCTTTACTATGGGGTATCACATTCTCCCTTCCTTAGAGTCGTTAGATAGTGTCGTAGCGTATCCGACTCATATGATAATGTCTAAGAAACTTATGAGACATTCCGAGTTTAAAAGTGTGGGGTGTAACAACCTGACTGGTTTTCAGAGATTAGTTGAGGTAAAATGGGAGCTAGTCTGAGACATAGTACTTTTGAAATGACTTTATTAGTGAAATTACTAAGAGATATAGGCCCGAAGTCTGATAACTTATTAGGATGGTCTACTTTTGGGAGTAGAACCAAACATACATGAGTGATGGACTTGGGAATATACTGACCACAAAAGAATTGTATCACTAATTTTAGCAAGTCCTCACTGATGATTTCCTAGTAAGTATGGTAGAACTTGCCATTGATTCCATTAGGACCTGCAACAGACACTTCACTTAATGAGAAAATAGATTCTTTCAGTTCCTCTTTAGTAGGGATAGCATTGAGAATTTTATTTTGTTGATTTGTGATGCTGTTAGGGATGCACTTCAGGATATCTTCATTGATCAACTCTTATTTCCCAGTGAAGATACTCTTAAAGTAATCACAAGAAGCATTAGGTATGTTCTGATCACCTTGAATGGTATTTCCTTGGTCATCTGTAATTTTATGTATGAATAACCTTCTTCTCCTTCCCCTTATAATAGCATGAAAGTATTTGGAGTTTCCATCTCCATCCTTAAACTACTGCAGCTGAGTTTTTTCTTTCAGAATGGAGTTCTCAATCTTCAACTGTCTGATATACTCTATATTCACTTAATTCAGCTTGGTTCAATTTTTTTCTGAATTATCTTGGATGATAGCATCTTCTGCTTTCTTCACTCTTTATTCAAACTCTTTGACTGTGGCATGTATGTCTCCATATTATTGTTTTGACCACTTGCTAAGAGTATTAGAGACCCTCTTAAGCTTCTAATAGAAAAGTCTCATAGGATTGCCTTTCATAGGTCAATTCCAACAAGTTCTAACAGTGTCCAAGAAAGTTTCCTTCTCCACCCAGCAGTTAAGGAACTTGATGTATTTGGTTGGATTACTCTATGTGTCCTTACTTTTCAAGTAAGAGAGGGCAGTGATCTGAACCTGTAGAAGCAAGATGAGTCACTATAGTTAGTGGCATCAACTCTAACCATTTATCATTCACTATGGCTCTGTCCAGCCTCTTCTAGATTCTTGTATCCATGTCTCTGTTATTGCACCAAGTAAAGTTTTGGCCATGGAAGCCCAGGTCAGTGAGGCCACATGCTTCAATTACACTTATGAACTCAAAACTTTTGTTCATGTTGTATGGTAGTCCTCCTATCTTTTCTTCCACATCGCTGATCATATTAAAGTCTCCAATAATGCACCAGGGCTTCTCAGTATTAGCATATTTCATCATTTTATCCCAGAGGCTTCTTCTCATGTAATCTTTACACTTGGCATAAACAAATGTAATAATGTGAGGAATATGGCTAGCTACATGTTTGATATCACAAGTGATCTGCTGTTCATCTTGATCTATAATATGACAATCCATATCCTGATTCCAAAATAACTAAATCTTATTATTAGGATTGTGAATAGCACTGTCCATTCTCAGTTGATTTCTATAATAATTGAGATGTGATTGGTCAACAAAAGGTTCAAGAATTGTCAGCATAAAAAGGGTGTGATAATCCTTGAGTTTTTAAAGTCTATCCAAGGCACCTTGAGTATTAATACTTCTTGCATTCCAGCAAATTATATTCATCATCAAGGTTTCAGAGATTTGGACCTTGTGTTGATGTTACTTTTACCAGCAACATTATCTGTACTTGTGGTACTCTCTTGCTTTTTCTTTTTCTTTTTTTTCCTTTTGACTCTTTGGTGAGAGATCACTCCCCTCATTAGCCTGCATTATTTTTTCCTGATTTATAGAATCTATGATCAGATCAAATGCATTCAAGTGGGTATTGGTTTCATCATCTTCGTGTTGAATTCATCATATTGGTTAGGATCTTTATCATCCTCAGAATGTACCATTTTGTATTCATTTGTTAGATCTTGTGGAGTACTACTTTTGTTGAGTTCAGTATCTGTCTCCTGAATTTGCAAAGATGTGCCATGGATTCCTGTTTGTTCTACTACTAGAACATCATGTAGACTCTGCTGTCCTGATTGCATTTCCTTGATAAGTCTCTTCTTCAAAGCTTCCCTTTTCTTCTTACTAAGGCCTAATGTAGACTTATTGTTGTAAAATTGAAGACTCTTATTTTTCCTCTTTAGATCAGGAGGTTCCTTATCTATTGTGTAGCAGTCCTCTTTTTATAGTACCTGTGACTTTTGTATTTCCTTTATGATTGCTGTTGTAATAGTCTCCTCAGTGGTAGTAGTGGCTCTAAAGTCCCTCCTAGGGTTATCCACAGAACTTTCCCTCCCCCTAGTAACCCCTTCCTGTAGGTTAGTAGTTTCCTCCTGTATTCCCCTATCCTTACCTCCATAAACTATATCAGGTACAACAGTCACAATATGAAGATTATTGGGGGAGCCATGGGGTTATGGGAGAGATAAGTCAATACCTGAGTTATTGCAGTTCATATCCTCCAGTGTGTCCATATTGCCAGCATCAAGATTATTAATGGGGGCTTGTGGGGATGGGAGATATAAGTCATTGCTTCCTTTTTGATATTGTGCATTATTTTTTGCTATGTTCTGATTTGATTGCATATTATTTTACTGCTCCTTATATCTTGGTATTTTTTGGATTTGCCATTCTTGTTGTTTCTCTTTGTCTTTGTTCCTATTTTGGTGTTGTGTATGTCTCCCAGCTTGGTTTTCTTTTGTACATGCATTAGTTAAGGACATATTAATCTCAGTCTGTTGTCAAGTGGTTAAGGACTTACCTAATTTTCAGTATTTTTTTTGGTATTCCTTGCTTCTTTCGTTAATTTTCTTTCTTCCTCTCTCCTCTTAACATTACAACTTCTCATTGTATGCCCTTGATGCTTACAATAAGTACAATACTTAGGTATACCTTCATACTATATAGCCTGCCATCTGCCTTTAGTCTGATCCTCATCATCAAATCCTATCCATATATGTGGGGGTCTTTCCTTGGTAATATTCATTTGTATCCTCACCTTTGCAACACTGCCTCTTGTTTTTTTAGTGATGATGCATCCAGGTACAGGGTTTTACCAATTGGGGCTAAAAGAGTGGTTATAAACTCTTTATTATAACAATTCCAAGGTAATTATAGTAATATGACCCAAACTGGTATAATTGGTATTTCCTCCTCAGGTTTGAAAGTTGGAGTCCACAATTGAAGTCTCATCAGCTGCCCTTCAATATACATTTTTTATTTATTCCAAACTGAAATGTGATCTTCCTCATTATCCAAATCTATGTAGATGTGTCTTGCATTGAAATGAGCAATCTTGACACCTCTAGTGAGTTGAGTCTGGTGAATGAAGCTTATTCTAATAATTTCTATCTTGTACATTGTATTGGTGAATTTACCTATTAAGGTATACTTACATCTAGATGCTAGTTTCATAAGAAAGTCTTCCTTTTTGTAAATTACAGCTGGTAAGCCCTATCTTGTGGTATAAACAGGAGCTGTAATAGTAATAGGCACCTAATTTCTAGTTTGATTTATTCTTAGTCTAGTAGCATATGTTTGTATCACTGTGAATGGGCCTTGTTCCGAGACAAGAGCTGTTTTGGGACTCTGGAATTGAGGTAGTTGTTTAGAATTTGTGGGATATCTATCATTTGACTTATGCATATTTTGTTGATACTGAGGGTTATTTTTATCAAAGTTGGATGTAAGCTTGGTGAAATCATGAGGGATTTGATTGTTGGTATTTGTTATGTTACCACTCACTGCAACCTCTCCTCTGTTGCCTTGCTTATCAGCTATAGAGATGGGATTAGTCTTCCTGTTACCCTTAACCTCGTGTTGTAAATAAGGGATTACCTCATTCACAATATCATCTACTGCATTTGTGACACTTTTGCTTGGATTGACTGGGATTGCTTTCCGACTTTTTTCCTGCCCTTGATTATAACAGCCATCCATATTGCTCCTTGTCATTTCTTGGTTCGAGTTCATCTCTTGGGAGTCGTTAATTTTAGCCCCAATTGATACCTTCGAAGTTCTGCATGGTTCGACCAATATTCTTTGTTCCCCTATCAGGTTTAAAATATTCTGATCTGATTCGAGTTTAGAAGCCTCTTTGTCAGACGAATAGCCCATAATGTCCAATTCACCTCGAATATCTCCAGATCTTCCGATTGGAAAGGTGAAATGGGTTGAAAGTTGATGTGTAAAAACCTCTTTAGATCCATATTCGGCATCATTACTCCGAGTTACACCCATGCTTCCTTTTTGTGCGCAAGAGATGATCTTTTGTGCCCATGTTAGCTGTTCCTCCGAAATCACTACAAGAATCGCAGCACCGTACTCAACATTCGAGGGGCTAGGAATAGAATTAGGCATTGATTCCAAAGGGGTTTTGCTCATGAAAGGGAGGCGCTCCTCTTGGACTAGGTCCGGTGGCCTGGGGAGCTCCACCGGCGGCGTGGCCATTCCGACAGCCTATGGTCTTTGTTCTTGTGTTTTAGAGCGAAGTGAGAGACTTAGGGTTTTTAGAGAGAGAAAGAGATCACAGTAAGCCAGAAAAAATTAGCTCCAATTCCTCAGTGCCTGAATACATAATTTTAGGTATTGTGTGGTTGAATAGTTATACTGAGAAGTTTTCCTAATTATATAATTTTTAAAATTTCAATTTTGATATCATTATTACCCCAGCTTATTCTCTAAAAAGAAAAAGAACCGGGAGGGCACTATTTCAAGAACAAAAAATATAATCATATAAAAAAAATTATAAACAAACAAATTTAGTTTACATAACAACAAATCAAAAGAAATTTGAAAATTGTAAAATACATCTCTCAAAAATTAGGGTATGCTTGGAAAGCCACATGAGAATTAGATTGAGTATAATTGGATGTAATTATATAATTGGAAAAAGGCATAATTATCCCCGAACTATAACCGAAATCCCAGCGACACATCTAACTTAACTAGGGAAATCCCAGCGACACATCTAACTTAACTAGGGAAATCCCAGCGACACTTCTCCTGTAGTCTTGCAAATGATATCGCACTACTTATATGGAGCTAGAAATCCTTTTGTGTTTCTAATACCAGCGTCAACAATGTAATATTTTCTACAAAAATTCAAAAAACATAATTCAGATCGTACTTATACTTCTTCTTAATTTTTTCCTTTCTAAAATACTATCAAAAATGAAATTACTAATTTACATACCATATGGTGGAAAAGAAAAGTTAACTGATGTGTCAAGAATTACAATCTCAAGCACTTAACTTTCATGAGTAGTACCCTCCCAACCTATTGCAACAAAGGTGAACCTCATGTCAAAATCACATGCACATAAGACATTTGGTGAAGAATTTCCTTTGTGGTTACGATATGCCTCTTGTCGATTTCTTGGGACCTCCCCTTGAATATATGTTTCACAGTCCTATAAAAAGACAAATATAAATATCATCAACTGTAAAGGAGCCCCATTAAATAATATAACTTATAATTAGTTTTAGATATTAGTTGACAGAAATGTTCGAACAATCATTTTACCTTAAACCAAGGCCAAAAACGATTGTTGTGTCAAATCTTTGGATGTGCACCATTCATGTTTTTTGTATAAACATATGTTGGCTCATTGAGAGAAGTTTTATTAAAGAGGGTCAGTGGACATTTTTAGATAAGTTTTATTTAAGAGGGATTAATGGTATTGATTGATCATATTAATGGGGTAAGTTGGTATTTAAATGTTTAGTTGGAATTAATAAATGATTGTTATTTTTATAAAATATAAAAGTTTGGGTTATTTCTAAATTTTTAAAACTTCCCAAATACCCAAGTTCTAGATTTTTTTAGAACTTGAAAACTTGGAATTTTGCCAAGTAATGGCAAATTGTACGGACAAACACAAGTTCTCAAATATTTTTCAAGTTTTTCCAAAAAACCACTTGGGACCAAACACTCACTTAGAAATAATGAGTTATTTTTAAGTAGCAATCCTAAAATGCCCTTAACATTCACCTTTAGGTCCAAAAATAACCATTTCTAAATGCTGAAAAGATCAAAAATGACAAAAATGACTTGAGGTTCATTCCATAAAAAGTGGGGATGAAGTTAAGGTGTATGTTTATCATAAGGTGAATGAACCTTATCATGACCTTCTAGAATTAAAGTATGTCTCCAATGTGAGGGACAATGAGGTAGGTGAGGAATATTTGAATGGGGATTAGGCCTGTAACTCTAATAATTTGCCTCCTTCTTCTACTTTTCCTTCAAACCCTACTATTGAGACCACATTTGGTCCTTCTGAAACTTCCAACACTACTTTTGAAGTTCCTCCTTCTATTGTGCCTTAATCTCCTATACCTTCTTCTTCTGTTGTGCCTTCTCCTATTAGTGTACCTTCTCCTTCTACTATACCTTATTCTTTTACTAATCTAAGTGATGATGAATTGGAAGATTCTAATGAAGACAATGAGGTTGACAGTGATGTCCATCAAGAGTATGTTACTTCACATCATGAGGAGTTTTCTCATACGGATAAAGAGGCCATATAAAGGCAAATAAGAGGCATTTAAAAGGTCACAAACAAGAAATAGAGGTACTAATTCAGAATAGATTCATGTTAAAGAAAAGGGTCCAGATATAGAATATGATGAGACAAATATTGATATTAAGGAAAGCTTAGTTAGTAAGCTAGGAGTGATGAACCTTACTATCTAATTGATGAAGTTCCTAGCTTTGAATAGATGATGAAACAAGTTGGGGAGATATGAACAGGTTGATCAAGTAGTACACAAACATGTGAGAAGGAAGAAAACACCAAATAGAGTTGTGTTTGATGAAACTTCTGAAAATATTATTTGGAAATTAGGATTAGTTTTTGAAAGTATTGAGAAAATTAGGTTAGCAGTAACAAATTATGTAGTCCAAACAATGGTCCAAATTGAAAAATATGTGAATGAGTCTAGCAGAGTTAGAGTAAGATGTTTCAAAGAGACTTGTCCTTGGTTGTTGTGTGCAAGTAAGGATAAAACTAGTGGATATTTCATAGTCAAAAGATACAATCCTATCCATAAATATTTGACATCAACTTTTAACTATCTTTGCTACTCAAAATTTCTCACCACCAAATACGAAGAAAGAATAACTCAATAGCCAAAAATTAACATTATGATATTGCAAGACATTATTACAAAGGAGTTGGATATCGACGTTGGTAGGACAACAGTGAGAAGAGCTAGAGATAGAGTGTTACAAGAGATTATGGGTGATCATGTTGCAGAGTATGGAAGGGTGTTTGATCATAGAGATGAGATTCTGAGGAGTAATCTAGGTAGCATTTGTGTTGTGAATATTGGAGAAGAAGATGACATTGAATGGAAAATATTTCAAGAATTTGATATTTTCTTTCATGCTTTTAAAAGGGCATTATTTAGAGGTATTAGGAGGTTGATTGATTTGGTTAGGTGCTTCCTAAAAAATGTATGCAAAGGTCAGTTGTTAGTGACTATTTGCATAGATGGAAACAACCAAATATTGCATATTTCTTGGGCAGTTGTTGAGCTTGAGAATCAATTTACCTGGACATGATTTCTTGAATTAGTGAGGAATGATATTGATCTTGGAGAAGGCCATCAACTAACTATCATTACTGATATGCAAAAGATATGACCTTAATTACTGTTTTACTATCTTTTTTAGTTTTCTTTAGTTTTGCATTTTAGTTATTATTTGTCTGTTATGTTGCTTTGTTAGGAAAAAATGTTGTTCAAGAGGTATTGCCACCAGTTGAACACAGAAAATATGCAAGACATGTTCTTGCAAATTGGTGTAAAATACCAAAAGGAGTATAAAAAAGAAGAGTATTTTAGAGGATTGCTAAATATTCATTTGAAGCCGAGTTGAAGGAAAATATACAAGAAATGAAGAAGGTGGGAAGGGATTGTTTGAATGACCTTCTATGGTATAACATGAAGACATGGTGCAAGAGATATTTTCAAGAGCATAGAAAATATGATGTTGTAAACAATAATATGACTGAGAGTTTTAATGCATAGATACTTCCTGTAAGGTATAAAATAATCATCACAATGCTCAAGGAGATTAAGGTGAAGATGATGAAAAAAATTGGTGATTTGAGATAATTTTCAAACAGTTAGATAACTAATATATATCCTGTCTCTGAAGATTTTGCCAGAAAATATTGACAAGTCCATGTAGTGCAACTTGTCTTGAAATGGGGAAAGAGATTTTGAGATTAAGCACCATGATTTTACACATACTGTGGACATTATTAGTAGGAGTTCTAGTTGCAGATTTTGGCAGCTTAAGGGCATTTCTTGTCCTCATGATGTTACTTCCCTTTATTACAAGGAGTTGAAATCAATCAATTATGTGACTATCTGTTATAGCAAGGAGACCTACCTCAACACATATGCTCATTGTTTTAGCCAATGAATAACATGAAAATGTGGCTAACATCAAAGAACCCAATTATAAAGTCACCGAAGATTAAAAAGTTGCCTAGAAGACCAAGTAAAGTTAGAAGAGAAGAGGTAAATAAAAGAAGAAAAACTGAAAAACTTAGAAAATGTGGTGTTGTTATGACTTGTAATAAATGTGGTACATAAGGACACAATAAAAGAAGATTTCCTACAAAAGACCAAGCTGACCCAAGTCAATCAGCTAAAACATCTGCTCAGGCACAAGTATTTTAATTTTCTACTTTCAAACATAAGCTATATGTACATATACTGATATGTCAATATATATACCACTGGTAGAGAAAGAGGCAGTGGCTAAACTCAATCAGCTAAAGCTTATTCATAGGTATATGTATTTTTTTTATAAGAAAAATATTTTGAAGTATATGCACTAATATATGAAGAATCAGGCTACCTCAAGCAATAAAAGTGATAGACGAAGAGGTAGAGCAAGAGGCAGTGGTTGTCAATAAGCTGGGGCTTTTTCACAGGTATATGTATTTATTTGTAAGAAAAATATTTTTAAGTATATGCACTACTATAAAGAACAGGGCCACATTAAACAATGAAAGTGACAGAGGAAGATGTAGAGAAGGAGGTAGTGTTGCAAGGTCTTTAGTTGGATCTTCTTCATAGGTATATGTATTTTGTAAGAAAAAAATATTTTTAAGTATATTGATACGTCCAAACTTACACTTCAATTAAGAATTATAAAGAGATCACTATAAAATATAGAACCCAACTAGATTCGGGTCGAAACCACAGAGAATGCGGAGAAAATAAGTCTACTATCACTTAAACTTAGTTGTAGTCAATATTTCCAAATAATAAACATGCATAAAGTAAATGGGAGATTTATTGTTTCAATAGGTAAAATTTCACAGAAACAAAATAAAACTTAAGATTGCTAACAAGATGAGATGGTAACTAGGACTGTGTTCCCCATGACATATAACTCAATAGTCATTAGGAATTGGTGATATCATATCAGTGCATCACATACAAAATCTAGCAGGTTATGTACATCTAAACAAATTCGGGGCCTATTAAATGTATATCACTAATCTCCTCCTAGTCTTAGTGTATGTCACCAACTAACCTGTCACGACCAAACCCCATAAGCTATGACGGGTGCTTGAATTAGAATTGCATGTGTACTCCTACCAACTATAAGTAAATCCATGTCCTGATCGACTCGTAGTATAGCCGACAAGGCTGTCATTACATATAGAATCGTTCTGTAATACATACACATGCTAGCCAACACGACTTTTATGACTTCAGGAATGCCCAAATCATAAGTCATATGAGCATAACTGTACATTTATACACATATCATCCATATCACCCACATACATATCCACAGACCTCTAAGAGTAAGTACAGTAACATATGGAGAGATAGGGCCCCCGTCATACCGGTGAACAAAAGAAATATATACATCAAGGTTAAGTATCTAAAATTAGGCTCTATAACAATAGAGCACCTCTGGACTACTGAGTGGTAGGGGTGCTTATCGGGTGGATCAGACGTATTATTATGCTTAACGGTTTGACTTAACAGTTATCAGCTTTTAAAAGTACTAATCCGCTAGCCAACCTATAAGATATCGGTTGGATTGGTGTCGGATTAGCAATTATCAGACTGTTATCGGGCGGTGTATCGGTGGTATGGTAACATGTAAAATTTCTGCCACTTACTTCAATTCCCCTTCACACCAGGCATGCACAATGTAATTTAGGTAAGCAGATAGCTAAACAAGAAGCACTTTAATTAATAGAAGAACAAATGAGATAGCTAAACAAGAAGCACTTTAATTAATTTAAAGTACTGCATTCAAGGAGTAGCTAAACAACAGACAGAATATTCAAATATTCAAGCAAAGATACCATTTGAATGTATACAAGTCCCAACATAATTGTTGAGTTTACATTTTAAAATAACTACCAGTCATTACTTCAATGAAATATAGTTACGATTACTGAAAAAAGGGAAGACGCGAGAAAACATAAAGGAGACTAGACTTGAGCCAAATACAGGACTAATATGAACATCAAATCAAGCTTTACAAAAGCAAGAAGCTAAAGAAAAAACAAGAAAATTGAGTTCAACTAATCAACATGAACTAACATAACAAGAATCCCAAAATGAGAGGGAAAAGATTGGAACTATTGCAAAATCTTTTCATGTTTGAGAAGAAGAGAAAGAATGTTTCAGAGAAAAAGATTAGGGATTAGAAGAAGATCTGCTCAGGGAATACGAATCATAGAAGATAGAACCTCATCTTGTGGAGATGAAAAACATCACCGCAATCCGACGATTTCTTCATTTCTCTTCATAGCAAATAGAAACAGTTCTTAGTTCAGAAAGCTGCATGAACTATGGAGTAGCTAAACCTGAGACAAGGTGGCACAAGATGAGAATTTGAGAGAGAGACTGAGAAAGAGGTGAAAATAATCACAAATTCGCTAAACCTAAAGTCTAAAGAGGGGCGGAACTGCTGAAGTAATTCTTTGTAGAACTCTGTAGAAGAGTTGAAGACTTGAAGTAGTCAAGTAGGGCTTCTAGTAGAAATGGGCCTGGCTATTTAATTAAATTGGTTTGGCTTGTTTAATTAAATGGGCTTGGCCCTTATTTTAGGTTTACAAATAAAAATTATCAATATTATGCATATTTTATATGTTTAGGGATAAAATATATTAAAATATAATAAATTCTTAACGGATTAACGGTTTACCCAATAACAAAATTGAGTAATCTGTCCCCCACACCGATAAGCCATTAATTATAAAATTTAAATCCATTCCCCACCCACTAATCCGATAACCCAATACCAATAAGCCAATAAGCCAATTTTGCGGTTGGGTTATCGGTAACGGACGATTTTGAACAGCCCTACTAAGTGGGACTCTTATGCTGGCGGATCTCCAAACTGTGTACCTGTACCTGCAGACATGAACACAACCCCCCAAGGAAAGGAGGTCAGTACGACATATGTACTGAGTATGTAAAATATAACATAACATATCCAAAAGCATATCTGAAACAGAAGTAGGGGATAAAACATCATAAGGAAATTACAGTTACCGTAGGGGTGCAGGGGACAAGTATAAAATTTAACAGAGTACTGTACCTGCACCTTACAAAGTAAGGTCATGTATATCATTATCATGTATCATATCCGGCCCGCTTAGGGACCCGACATTACAAATGCATCATTTTATCATCGTAGGCATATGCATACTATTAGCGCTGTGGGATGTATAGCCCGATCCATATAGATATGATAGGTTAGTGCCGAGGAACGTCTTGCCCGATCCCTACACATATAACATGTTAGTATCGAGGAGCATTCGGCCTAATCCATATTTATAATACGTTAGTACTGAGGAACGTACAGCCCGATCCCTATACATATAACACGTTAGTGCCGAAGAATGTATGACCCGATCCCTATACATATAATAATGCATATACGTGCACATAAAACCTGGTAACGTAACTACCATCTCCCGAATATCATCATAAGATATGTCAAAGAGTCTCTAGGTATAAGAGTTTACACATCCAATCATTACTCAACCAATGGAAGGGTCGAGGAATAGGAGTTTCACCACTTTAAGAATCCTAACCTCAAGAAGTGAGTACAAGTCATGATTTATACCCAAAACCTATAAATGGGATCACCTCTAACTCATACCATATATCGCTTCACTTACATTCTACTGTTTCAAAAGAAGGAAGGGATAGGTTTCACGTGTACTACTTTTTGTCAGGTAGAAGACTTACAAGTCCATAACTCAACTATTGCAGGAGTTCTAATATCGAGAAGTGAATAAGATTGACGAACCATACTCAGGGTTCTATGAATGGAATCATCCCCACATTACATACACAATCCACTTAGGACTGAGATATGCCAACAGAAAAGAAAGATAGACTTTACGTACTCCTCACTTCCTAACGTATGGAAGGCTTGAGAGGTCCTAGTTCAATTACTGTAAGAGTGCTTTTATTAAGAAGTAAATAAGGGTCGTGAATTACGCTTGGCATTTATGAGTAGATTTATCCACAAGCTCATATAATTCACTACTTAACTTGAAAACATGCCAAAAGAAGAGAAAGAATAGTCTTTACATATATTACCTTTTATCATATAAAAAAAACCTTAAAAAGGAAATAGCTTGACTATTACAGGTGTTCCACCATCATGAAGTGGATAAGAATTATGAACTGTACTCAGAGCTTTACGAATGGAATAACTCCTAATTTCACATACATAATACTTACATCTAAGATATGCCAAAAGAGAAGAAAGGGTAGCTTCACATACCTTTTACGGACTTCTATTAATCGCATTCACGTCGTCGTCTTCCAAACCTATTTAACATGGAAGAAATACGAATATCAACCACCTTATACTTTTCCAGCATCTTATATTACCTACGAGTATTCACAGCATTTATTTCCTCGCTCGTCTTCTCGACTAGTTCCTTAACTAGTTAAGGCGTTAACAGAAATCGGATAATATCTCTCCTATAATGTGTCCTATCTGAATTTCCAATTACACTCGTCATACCTACATCCAACCAAAAAAAACAACCAACAACATATGTTTAAGCAATTCATATCAACAATATACATCATAACCTCCAAACAACTCGCTCTAAATTACACAACCAAAATAGGGTTTCTAGTTTCCAATTTGCAAAACCTTTAACCGTATGAAGTGGGATTGTGTGGATGCCACCAGCAGATACCCCACCTATTTTAGGACACATTTATACCCTTCAACCCACATTACACAACCAGCAGCAGCCTCCACACACACAACGCCTCATTTTGACTACAATTTAACTACGACGACTTCAATTTTGATTGTTTCTTTCGCTGAGCATCTCCACGACTTTTTTTTATACTTCCAGCAGTATAAAAGGTACATAATACACTTCATAACAACCCAATAAAGTCTAAAGTTAAATGAGAAACCTTACCTTACCCGAAATTGGCCAAAACTAGCCAAATTTGGGCCTCGGAAACCTCTTTAGCATACTGGAAGTTGCGTGAACTGTTTGTTATCCGTTATGGCTGAACCAAGCCATGATTTTATACTAATACCTCTATATCATCATGGTATACGCTGGATAACTAATTTATGGAATGAAATCGGGACTTACCTATTTGTTTCTCCTAGCCGTCCTCTTTTTCTCTCTAGACTTAGGGTTCTTTTTTTTTGTTGCTGCTGAAGATTTCTGGATAGAAATGACCTTAAGAGTCATGTAACATGTATATATATAGGATTCCTTAGAGGTGACATGTGTCATCCCCTTAGGGTGATATGTGTCTAGCCGTGATTGGACCACCACATCTATGCAACCTATTAGGGGTTGCCACGTGGTAGTAAGGTCCACCTCCAAGCTGCTGCATCTCCTACTTGACCCTAAGTAGGTGCATAACCTACTTGCTTGAGGTGCTGCCACGTGTCGCTCCTCCATTGGCTTCTACATGTCGTCCTCTCCTCTTCCTCGTGGGTTCATAATCTCATCCTATTTTAAGAGCCTATGTAATCCGTGCTACGTAAGCTTGGTATGTACTCAAATAGCTTGAGTATGTAAGACTTATAAGTTAGTAGCTTACGTAGGTAAATCGAGTCCTACGACTCATTACTTGGTATCCAATTCCTTATGAATTCTTATGAATTTATTTCCAACCTTTTCTACTATGGGGTATCACATTTGCCTTTCCTTAAAGTTGTTTGATAGAGTCGTAGCTTATCTGGCTCACATGATAATGTCTAAGGAACTTAAGAAACATTCCAAGCTCGAGAGTGTGGGGCGTAACATCCTTCCCCCCTTTAGAATATTCGTCCTCGAATGTTGAATAAAACTTCCCTTAAGACTTTATACAAACTGTAGGGAGATTCCTTTCTATTGCGATAACATATATTTTCATCCAAATAATTAATATACGAGTTCCAAGAGTGGGGGTTACCTCTAGACATCAGGTATAGGTATAGATATCTGTGTTTCGTGTCCTCTTCATCTCCCCAGGTCATTTCTTCACGATTTTTATTCCACCATAGCACCTTGATAGAAGTTACGTCCTTAGTTTGCAACCATTTACTCTGCCAATCTAAGTTGGTGATAGGTTTCCCCTCGTAGGATAACTTTTCTTTCATGTGGAACTCAACCACGAAGATTATTCTGGGAAGATCTCTTATATATTCACAGAGCATTGATCTATGAAAACTAAATGTATTACTTCAAATCGGATGGTAGGTCCAACTCATAGGCAGCTTTATCTATCCTATGAATGACTTGAGAAGGACCAATGTATCCCCTTCTTGCCGACTCTAGGCTGCTAATCAATAGCTTGTCCCTGAATAAGCTTCACTTTATCGATAATTTACTGGATCACATCTGGGCCTGTCCATTTCCAAGTCGGAATTTCTATCTCCTATAATTGGTCATTCGACTTCTGATACTCGATCTTGTTCAAGCTATTTCACAATTTCTCTTATGCCAACTTGTAATACTCTAGGTATATTCCACTGTGCCTTTACTTAAATCTTCT
Source organism: Solanum dulcamara (assembly GCF_947179165.1). NCBI lineage: Eukaryota > Viridiplantae > Streptophyta > Magnoliopsida > Solanales > Solanaceae > Solanum > Solanum dulcamara. Next base: position 26,932,555 of record NC_077245.1, read on the forward strand.
TTCCAGTTTTATTACCATGCATTATATTATAATCCTTACACAATGTATGTAGGTACTTAGAGCAATTCAGAAAATGTCTTAGCATCGCTATATTAGTCTCTTACCTTCTTCAGTCGAGGTCAGGACTCTACTATGGCTTTTGTCCTTAATACCAATTATGTCTTAATAGTTCTGCCTCAAACCATCTTATACTTTTCTTTAAAAGATTCTGAATATGACAATAACATTGCTATTACTGACTTCTTTTTATCGAATAATCACTTAATCTTACTCTTAAGATGTCAGTGCTCATAGGCTGCAGAATTATTCTTGTACCATTTGCATGAGGTATGTTCCAATTTAGTCATAATCTTTTCTGCTCCTGGCTTACTCTGTTCTATATGTGTTAGTGTACTAACACGCGCTTATAATCTCTTTTTGTCCTACTTGTTTCATTTCCTTTCTCACTTCCCAGGGGGTCACCCATCCTAGTGCCACTCTCACCCAAGCATGCTTAACTTCGGAGTTTTGATGGGATCTGGTGCATTAGTGCGGTATGATTGCGTCCATCCCTTATGGGGTCTCATTTAAAGTTTAAGCGTTCCTATTTACATACGATAGCTTCAGTTGATTTCTCTTACACTTGTACTTCTCTTGTCCACTTCCCCCCTTTTAGGGTGTACCCATGTCATCCTCTATTTATTTTTAGCTATTCACACACGAATGATTCTACTCCAACATATTTAATGTGCTGCACCATATCTATATTTTCTGTTAAATCATCCCTATCAGTGATTAGCTCGTGCTCATAATTGGTTCAAATTCTCCACTCGGGAGCACTTATACTTTGATGATTCGTGTCTCAAGCTCCATCATTATACTAGCCTTATTCTAGTAGATACCGCTTATTCTTCTAATAACCTCGTAATGCAGCTGTTGTTCTGCAAATCGACATTTCCTCTCCTTGTAGGATCTCACTAATCATCAAGGTGGAGTCACGTATACACAATACTTCTTTATGCCTCCTGAACTTTCATCTTTGTTGTGTTCTTAAGGCTTACTTCTAATCCTTCTTAAAACCATAGAAACTTCATTATAGTAGTGGCCTTGTCTTATCACGTTTTCATCGTACTATACCTTCAGTTCGTAACTGTCTATTTCCCTTTTTGTTCAATACTCATACTTAATTAATCACATTTATCTTGAGTGCCTCTATTAGAACTTCTCTATTATTTCTCCAGCTCATATCCATTTTTGGTTGTGTGGAAGGAATTCCAAATTACTCTTTATTTCCTTGCACTAGCTATCCTTTTTGTCGTCACATACCTTTCATTCGAAACTTTTCTTACAGAACTTGATAAATCTTCCTTATTTGATCCATAACTTGTTTTTCTGTTTCATACCTATCTTTACATTCCATTCATATGGAACACGCCATACCTTTTAGTTATTTCCTTACTATGGGCTACTTACCCTTCTTAGTTAGTCTTATCCTTAATGTCTCACAAGCTGTCCTATTACTACTTTATATCCGTCATAATTCTTTTCCCTTGTACTCTTGTCTTAATCATACTGTTACTTCTTTTAACCATAACTCATCATAGTTTATCCCTCTGTATCAATTCCGTCGGAGCCTTAATATATTGTTCTATCCATCTCTGTCAGTCTTCTCTAAATCATCTTCTTTGGATTATAAGTCTTTTCCAACTTCGTCCTACCATACCAGTATCGACCCCCTAGTTTCTATTGCCATTAATTCAACCATTAATTAATTTCTTCAGGTCAGCCATACTCGTAGTTTAATCAAATCTCATTATTGTTGTAGGCACAACCTTTTAAGACATACTACAGCCTTGTATCTCATTCTCTTCTTATTTCTAGGAGAATTTGGGTAGAGTTTCTTCTGTATTTCTTACTATCTCCACACCTGCACGCAGAAAATGCCAACAGTGCCTCACAAGGCATGCATGTATATATATTCAGATCATATCATATAGCAGCCACACAGGGCACACATATATAGTCATATCATCTCAAATCGCAGCCACACAGGGCGCCCACAATTACCAGTATGAAAATGGACTTACCTCGTATGTCCACTTGAGCTGCACCTATTGCACTTTCTTGTATACTTTTCCTTTCATTTTTCAACTTTATAAGTCAATCGTATTGCAATATCTTACTTGACATTGGTCCTTCGTGCCTTTGCTTATCTGCATGCCTTGTAACTTCCAACATCGTCAGTCACTTCTTCTATCGATGTTGTCCTCCTGTTGAAATCACAGATTAGTATGATGAATTTTATTCCCTATGACTTGGCTCTATCGCACGATCTTAGATCTGAAAGAAAGTAACATCTTAAATATCCTGTAGCCTTCTGTTTATAGATGTGGTGCACAACACACTGATAAACAAGCCTCTACTAGACACGGTCTATGGAAATTCCAAGGACGAACTATTGTGATACCACTTCCATCACGGCCAAACCCCGTAAGCAATGACTAATACCTAAATTGGACACGCACATGTACCCTTGCCAACTATAAGTAAATCCATATCCTGCTCGACTCGTAGTGTAGCCGACAAGGCTGTCATAACATATAGGGTCATTTCGTAATACATACACATGCTAGCCGATACGGCTGTTACGACTTCAGGAACGCCCAAATCATAAGTCATATGAGCATAACTATACATACATACACATACCATCCATACCACCCACGTACATATCTAAAGACCTTTAAGAGTAAGTACAATAACATATGGCAGGATAGGGCCCCGCCGTACCTATGAATAAAAGGAATATATACATCAAGGTTTAGTACCCAAAATTAGGCTCCAGCACAATGAAGCACCTCTGGACCGCTGAGTGGGACTCTTATGCTGGCGGATCTCCAAACTGTGTACCTATACCTGCGGGCATGAATGTAGCCCCCCAAGGAAAGGGGGTCAGTACGACATATGTACTGAGTATGGAAAACATAACATAACATATCCAAAAGCATATCTGAAACAGAAGTAGGGGATAAAACATCATAAGGAAATTACAGTTATCGTGGGGGTGCAGGGGACAAGTATAAAATTTAATAGAGTACTATACCTGCACCTTACAAAGTAAGGTCATATACATCATTATCATGTACCATATCCGGACCGCTTGGGGACCCGACGTTACAAATACATCATTTTATCATCGTAGGCATATGAATACTATTAGCGCTATGGGACATATAGCCCGATCCATATAGATATGATAGGTTAGTACCAAGGAACGTTCAGCCCGATCCCTACACATATAACATGTTAGTGCCGAAGAGCGTTCGTATATAGTACGTTAGTGTCGAGAAACATAAGGCCCAATCCCTATACATATGACATGTTAGTGTTGAGGAACATACGGCCCGATCCCTATACATATAATAATGCATATACGTGCACATAAAACCTGGTAACGTAACTACCATCTCCCGAATATCATCATAAGATATGTCAAAGAGTCTTTAGGTATAAGAGTTTACACATCCAATCATTACTCAGCCAATGGAAGGGTCGAGGAATAGGAGTTTCACCAATTTAAGAATCCTAACCTCAAGAAGTGAGTACAAGTCATGATTTATACCCGAAACCTATAAATGGGATCACCTCTAACTCATACCATATATCGCTTCACTTACATTCTACTGTTTCAAAAGAAGGAAGGGATAGGTTTCACGTGTACTACTTTTTGTCAGGTAGAAGACTTACAAGTCCATAACTCAACTATTGCAGGAGTTCTAATATCGAGAAGTGAATAAGATTGACGAACTATACTTAGGGTTCTATGAATGGAATCATCCCCACATTACATACACAATCCACTTAGGACTAAGATATGCCAACAGAAAAGAAAGATAGACTTTATGTACTCCTCACTTCCTAACATATGGAAGGCTTGAGAGGTCCTAGTTCAATTACTGTACGAGTGCTTTTATTAAGAAGTAAATAAGGGTTGTGAGTTAGGCTTGACATTTATGCCTAGATTTATCCTCAAGCTCATATCATTCACTACTTAACTTGAAAACATGCCAAAAGAAGAGAAAGAATAGGCTTTACATACATTATCTTTTATCATATAAAAAAACCTTAAAAAGGAAATAACTTGACTATTACAGGAGTTCCACCATCATGAAGTGGATAAGAATTATGAACTATACTCGGAGCTTTACGAATGGAATAACTCCCAATTTCACATACATAACACTTACATCTAAGACATGCCAAAAGAGAAGAAAGGGTAGCTTCACATACCTTTTACGGGCTTCTATTAATCGCGTTCACATCGTCGTCCTCCAAACCTATTTAACATGGAAGCAATACGAATATCAACCACCTTAGACTTTTCTAGCATCTTATATTACCTACGAGTATTCACAACATTTATTTCCTTGCTCGCCTTCTCGACTAGTTCCTTAACTAGTTAAGGCGTTAACGGAAATCGAACAGCATCTCCCCTATAATGTATCCTATCTGAATTTACAATTACACTCCTCATACCTAAAGACAGCCAAACAACAACAACAACCTGCAACATATGTTTAAGCAATTCATATCGACAATATACATCATAAACTCCAAACAACTCGCTCGAAATTACACAACCAAAATAGGGTTTCTAGTTTCCAATTTGTAAAACCTTTAACCGTATGAAGCGGGATTGTGTGGATGCCACCATCAGATACCACACATGTTTTAGTACAAATTTAGACCCTGCAACCCACATTACACAACCAGCAGCAGCCTCCACACACATAACACCTCATTTTGACTACAATTTAACTACGACGACTTCAATTTTGATTGTTTCTTTCGCTGAGCATCTCCACGACTTTTTTTTATACTTACAATAGTATAAAAGGTACATAATACACTTCATAACAACCCCATAAAGTCCAAATTTAAATATGAAACCTTACCTTACCCGAAATTGGCCAAAACTAGCCAAAATTGTGCCTCAAAAACCTCTTTAGTGTGCTGGAAGTTGCGTGGACTGTACGCTATCCATTTTGGCTGCACCAAGCCATGATTTTATACTTCTAATACCTCTATATAATCGTGGTATATGCTGGATAACTAATTTATGGAACGAAATCGGGACTTACCTATCTTTTTCTACAAGCCGTCCTCTTTTTCTCTCTAGACTTAGGGTTCTTTTTTTTTGTTGCTGCTGAAGTTTTCTGGATAGAAATGACCTTATAATATGTATATATATGGGCTTCCTTGGAGGTGACACATGTCATCCCCTTTGGGTGACATGTCTCCAGCCGTGATTGGACCACCGCATCTATACAGCCTATTAGGGGCTGCCACGTGGCAGTGGGGTCCACCCACAAGCTGCTGCATCACCTACTTGACCCTAAGTAGGTGTATCACTTGCTTGATTGAGGTGATTCCACATGTCGCTCCTCCATTGGCTGCCATGTGTCATCCTCTCCTCTTCCTCGTGGGTTCGTAATCTCTTCCTATTTTAAGAGCCTATGTAATCCATGCTATGTAAGCTTGGTATGTACTCAAATAGCTTGAGTATGTAAGACTTATAAGTTAGTAGCTTACATAGGTAAATCGAGTCCTACGACTCATTACTTGGCCTCTAATTCCTTCCGAATTCTTATGAATTTATTTCCAACCTTCTCTACTATGGGGTATCACATTTGCCTTTCCTTAAATTTGTTTGATAGTGTCGTAGATTATTTGTCTTACATGATAATGTCTAAGGAACTTAAGAGACATTCCAAGCTCGAGAGTGTGGGGTGTAACATAACCCTTGCTTTGGATCTCATAAAACTATCCTCTCTCGGGCTCAAGTTCTTAGACGAATGTTATGCTTCGAATCTCTATTGTAGTTATCTTTTCCTAATCAGTTCCCCTCTTCCGATCAAGTAATGAATACATGTGAGTTTTAGTGCATGCACTCACTAAAATGAAAATAAGACAAAGATGATGACAATGCAATGCTAAATACCTACCGACAATCACCTATATGTTTGCCTACTTTATCTTTTGCGCCATGGTTCCCACAACCCTTGTGATGGGGTTTAGATACTCATAATCGCAAGTAATGAATGAAGAATTAATGTTAAATTCATAAAACAAAACTTATGTTTGTATAAAAGTAAACCTCGAATCACAAGATGAATAACGAATCAAGAACAAAGGATTGAATTTTGTTTGTATCTTGAAAAGTCACCAAAATATGCTCTCATAATGTTCACAATATGCCAAAACTAAGAATAAATTGTCTAAACCCAAAAATAAAATAAATTCGAGTATTTATAGAAGTACAAAACCAACTCTTAAACCAACTAGGAAAATTTAAGTTGGCAGAGTTCACGCCCAAGCACCACAATGCGTACTGGTCTTCATGTCCCGTGGTCATGCTCCGTGGTCTTTGACTTAGCTCCCCCACTATGTGGGCCTTCACTTCTTCACAGGCAAGCACCACGTCTCGTGGTCCTCCCCATGCCTTGTACTGGGGTCTGTAGTGATTTCCTTTGACAATTTTCAATCTTTACTCAACCATCCTCCACGAGCTCTGATCACATCCCGTATTGGACTCCACGGCCCATGAAGGGTCCCGTGGACTTCACTTGGTCAAAAGTTAAGCCACTGAAGCTCATTTGTATCAGTATCATGCCTACCATCCTTACACTATAAGGCACCACAGTCTGTGGTCGTACTCATAGTCCCTAGTCCTTAAAAAATGCATCACATCCTCAAAAATCATCCAAACTCATGCGTGACTTAGTTTTTCTATAAAATAAACATAAAACACATCATATCTACAAAAAACATGCTTGTAATGCACACTAATTCACCATTTTGAGTGGAAAAAGTGTCGTAAATATGTGACACATCAACATTCTCAACTTAGAACCATTGTTTGTCCTCAAGCAATGACATAAAATAAAATGACACAATGCACAGACACAACCGACTATAAGAAGACATATAGCATCCTAACACATCAATGATGACCCTCTTATTCAATCGACTCGACTATGCAATACACTGGTAGTCCAACTAACTCATAAGGATTGATTCACGATATTACACTACTCATATTCAACCAAACAAATGCAACAACAATGTACCACAATCAATATAACAACTCAATATTCAAACAATGTATGCACAAATGATCATAACTAAACCTCAACCCCCTATTGTCATTAACTCAAAGGAATTTAGAGAAATACTTACTTTTTGTACTTCTCTTTTCAACACAAATTGATGCGCATAGTGATTAGGACTAAGGTGGATGACTACACACACGCAAAACAAATCGCATAACTTGAATTAGTGGGAGGTTGAGTGATTTCTTTACAATTTGGAATCAAAGAGTTTGATTTTTCTTCGTTGTGGAGCATACGATGGGAATGCCCGTATTTTGGAGAATATGGGTAAAAAAAACCTAATAACCCTTACACTATTTGGGACCAATTCGAAATTGGGTTGGGCTAAAAATTTAATAGCCACATAGGTTTCACAACTCATGATAAATGCTCGTGAAGAGCACCATGAGCCATATTCCCATTCATGATGCTGGACTTGGAGAAAAAAAGAGAATCTAACCTAGGGTTCACATAAGGCTAAATAGTCCGTGAAGTTCATCATAGGATGTAAACCCTACCATGAACCTAGAGCTTATTTTGCCTGTGTTAATCATGCCTCCCCCACCATGGGACATAGTGCCCTATACGGTCTGCATAGGTGCCCATAGTGGGTCCCCTTGGCTAATTTTTCAATATCAAATAACAGAATTTAACCTATCCACTACAAATACAATCCTTGGGCTATCTCCTAAGTAGTGCTTGATTTAACATCGTGACACGATGTGGGTTATTCCACTACTCAGACTTTGTGAAGCTTTTCCTCATGGGTTGTCTCCCATGCAACACATGATTTAACGTCACAACAGATGTAGGTTTCTTGAATACTCAGACTTCATCAAGCTGGAGCTTCTCAACAGTTCTAGCTACCTCATTTGATCCTAAGTATTATTTCATACTCTATTCATTTACCTTGAACTTGTGACCATCTTGCACTTCGATCTCAAGTTCACAGTTAGGGAGCACTCTTGACAGAGTGACAGAGCCCGACTATAGACTTTAACTTACCCAAAAATAATCTCAGCCTAGAGTTGAACAACAACACTAAATCACTAGGATAGAACTCTCACTTCTCGATATGCCGATCATGATATAGCTTCATTTTCTGTTTATATATAGATGATCTCTCATATGACCTTATATGAAACTCATCCATCTTATTAATTTGTTCTAGCCTTCTGTTTGCAGCTTTTCTCCAACTCAGATTCAACTTTTTAGTACCCATAACACCTTATGCTCTAGCTCCATAGGCAAATGAAATGCCTTTTCAAACACTAACTGATATGGTGACATATCAATAGGTATTTTAAAAGCTGTCTGATATGGCTATAGTGCATTGTCAAGTTTTCTTGACCAATTCGTTTGATTGGCATTCACAGACTTAGACAAAATCTCTCTGTTAGACACTTCAACCTACCCACTCTACTGAGGATGATATAGAGGAGCTATCTTATAATGCTTTACACCGTACTTGGCCAATAGAGTGTGAAAGAAATTGTTACAGAAATGGGACCCCATCACTAATAATTGCTCTTAGAGTACCAAATCTGGAGAAGATGTGCTATTTCAGAAACCCCATTACACTCTCACTCTTACTTTCATTATTTGCTAAGGCCATAACTTCCACCCATTTGGAGACATAGTCAACTGCGCCCATGATATACTTTATGCCATATGAGCTCACAAATGGTACTATGAAGTCAATACCCTACACATCAAAAAGTTCAATCTCCAAGATTGGAGTCATAGGCAACTCTTGGCGCCTTGATATAGCACCTTGCCTTTGGCACTTGTCATAATTCTTTGCCAAATTATATGCATCTTTGTAAATAGTGGGATAAAAATATTCAAATTAAAGCACCTTTTGAGCTATTCAGGCTCTATTATGATGACCTCCCAATGGAGAAGAGTGATAAGCCTCAAGAAAATTCAGCATCTCATCTTCTGGAACATGTCGCCTAATCACATTATCAGCACACATCTAAACAAGTACGACTTATCCCATAAGTACTTGTTCACATCATGTAAGAACTTCTTCCTATGTTGGAACATTAGGTTGTCGGGCATCATTTCAAAAACCAAAAAATTAGCAAAGTCAGCTTACCAAGGAATAAAATCAAGAGTAGTGGCTAATATCTCTTCATCTAGGAATGAATTGTCAATCCCAAGCTCATCCCCATCTCTCTTTTTAGCTTCTAGCCTAGACAAGTAATCTTCTACCTGATTCTCACAACCTTTTCTTTCCTTGATTTCAAAGTCAAATTCTTGTAGCAAGAGAACCTATCTGATCAACCTTCGTTTTGTGTCCTTTTTTCCCATTAAGTTCCTTAAAGCCGCACGGTCAGTGAGGACTATCACTTTTGTACCCAAAAGGTACGTTCTGAACTTCTCAAATACATACACACCTGCTAGCAACTTTTGTTCAGTGATAGTGTAGATCTTCTGAGATGCATTAACTTCTTTACTTGCATAGTATATGGGTGAAATATCTTGTCCTTCTTTTTCTGTAATACCTCAAAAATTTCTATGCCAAGACCTGAACCATTCTTCAAAGACGTATAGGCTTGAACTCATCAAATTCTAATTTGACATATGAGTTAGGATCAATTCCTAAGTATTTGAAGTGTATTAGATATGTTTTAGGGTAATAAGGGATACCTAACACCAAGTCCAAAGAATTTCCATCGGCTAAGTTTTTGTATGAGTTTGGAAAAGTGTCAACTTTAAATGCCCATATCTCTTATTATATAAGGCATTAGGTGTTCTATGACCTATAAAATTAAAGTTCTTTGAGTTTTCTTTCCAAAGCCACCAAGTTTGCCTCATTCTGAGTTCAGAGTAAAAAGTTATGATTATTTTATCAAAGACTACCACTGCAGCAATGTACGGTCTTGGCGTGGCGCGCCAATAGAGCACCCAAAACTAGCTGTAGTAGTTTTTCCATTGGCGCGGCATGCCACTATAGCACCAACAGGGTTCTAGGTCCATTTTTCATATTTTATTTAATGAAGGGCACTCTAGACTTTTTCCTAATTGATAGTTAATAAACCTACACATTTTTAGGACCTAATTCAACTCTACAAATCGACCTAATCCTCTAACTCTATTAATTCTTCTACAATTCACCTACTCAAATATTTCTCTCTCTGCAAAAGACTCTCAAGGACTCCATTGAAGACTTCAAGTAATTCACTTAAGCTCTCCATATAAATTCTCAAGTTCTTCTAAATTATTTTGTGTTCTCACTTAAGGTATGCGGGTATTGATTCATAGATTCTTTCATTCATGAAACCCAATCACTTTCTCAAGGTTTTCAATCTAATTAAAGTATGGTATATTATGGGTTTTATGATCTCTATTTCTATTACATGAATTATGATTCAAAGTATGATCATGAGTCTATTTTAATATAAATTGATGGTTATTGCATTGAATTAAAGAGTTTTCCCATAAATTCTCCTATTTTGATCTCTAGGGTTCATGATGTAAATTATGAGTATTATAAATTATAATTCCAAGGGATATTATCTATATGAATTATGTATGGGCTGATATAAAGTTTATGATCATGCATGTTTTCAAGTTAATTTCATGATTTTCAAAGTTAATTGATTATGTAATTGAGTTCTACTCTAAGTTCAAGGTATAAATTTTATACAAGTTATGAAGTAAGGTGACTTAGGGCCCTATGTGGTGACCGAAGGCCTAAAAGGTGACTTAGGGACCTATGTGGTGACCTAAGGCCTAATGATATAAATTAAGCAAATATGATTGTAATGATGAAAGGACAATTCTTACATTACAAGTATGTTATGAAAATGAGCTACTCTATGATTTCAAACCTATGATCATGACTATGATATATGTATTTATGTTTCTATGATATGCATGTATTTTGTGAGATTTGACTTAGCACCGAGTGGACTTGAGGTGGGGGCCCTACCAAAAGCCTTAGTAGCAGCCTCATGTCTCATAAACTATGTGCCATCGTAGGTTTCCCTCATGGCCTAGCTATTAGATCCACATATAGCGTATGTATGACCTGCCTAGCGGGGTGGAGTCTACCTTGGCAAGTAGATTTCCCTTTTTCTTCATTGTATGGGGAGACAACGGGATTCCATGTTATAGCTTGCATGGTCTTATTGCCGGTTATGGTTCCTATCCCACATATGTATGATATCTTATGTATGCTATGATTTTAAATTAAGTTTTTTTAATGCTTTGGTCATTATGATTTTCTCATGACTTTACTTACCTCATCTTATCATGTGATTTACTTGACCATTACATTCTATGATTTATGTTGCATGTCACGCTCTCATACTTAGTACATTCCAACGTACTAATGCATACTTTTCGCCTACATTGTCTCATAATATAGGGGTTGAGATTGAAGATCATACTCATCTACGTGGCTAGTTAAGCTTTCCTATCCAGCGGTGTTTGTATGAGTCCTCATTTATCGGGGACTAGTTATCGAGTTAGTTAGGCATCTAGTTGGACAAGTGTTTTGAGTTTATGTTGTCATGTGACATTCTTAAATTTCTATTCATAGTTTAGACTCTCTTATGATGTTTCCTCTTTTGCTTTACCTTATGTATGCTCATGATATGTACAAGAGGCTTGGTTGGAGCCCTTTGGGGTTTTAATCGCCGTGTTACGACTAGACACTAGGTCGGGTCGTGAAATTTTTCCCTAGCATAATCCCCAAAGTGACACCACTTACATCATACATAATATCAAGTGGTGCAGACCAGTCAAAAGCAATAATCACTAGGGTTGAAATAAACTTGGCCTTTAAGCACTCAAATGCATGTATGCATGCCTCATCAAAATAGAACTTCACCTCCTTCTCCAACAACTTACATAATGGATGTGCAATTTTGGAGAAGTCCTTGATGAATCTCCTATAGAGCCTAGCATGGCCCAAGAAATTATGCATACCTTTCATGGAGATAGGAGGGAGTAGCTTCTTAATAACCTTAACTTTTACTTTTCTACTTCCAAGCCCTTTTCTAAGATCTTGTGGCGTAGAATAATGCCTTCTTTGACCATGAAATGGCACTTTTCCCAATTCAGAACCTGGCTAGCCTCTTCACATATCTACAATTCCCTTCTAAGATTTAACAAATAGTTATCAAAAGTATTTCATACCACAGAAAAGTTATCTATAAATACCTCTAGAGTGTCTCCCACCATATCTGAGAATATTGACATCATATAACTTTAGAATGTGGTGAGCGCATTACATAGTCCTCAAGCATGCGCTTGAATGCAAATGTGCCATATGGACATGTTAAAGGTGGTTTTATCTTTATCCTCCGATACTATAGATATCTGATTGTAGCCTGAGTAACCATCAAGGAAATAGTATCAATCTCTACCTGCCAACCTATCTAGCATCTGGTCCATGAACGACATTAGAAAATGATCATGCAAGGTCCATTTGTTTAGCTTCCTATAGTCATGCAGACTCGACATCCTATGACTGACCAAAGTAGAACTAGCTAATTCTTTTCATTACCTACAACTATCATACCACTCTTTTTGGGACACACTGCACAATACTAACCAACTGTTGTCTGAAATCGGGTACACAACACCTGTATCAAGCCACTTTATAATCTCCTTCTTGAGTACCTATTGCATAGGTGGGTTCAATCTCTACTGATGCTCAATGCTAGGAATGCAATCATCTTTAACTGGATCTTATGGGTGCAAATGCAAAAAGGTATGCCAATGATGTCAGTAATGGTCTAACCAATTGCATTCTTATATCTTTTTTAGGATCTCGACAAGTGCCTGAACCTTCTCTTTATTCAAATTTGCAGCAAAAATCACTGGCAAAGTATTATTTTCACCAAAAAAATACATACCCCAAATGACATGGTAGTTCCTTCAATTCAAGCACTCCTCATTGGATGGCTTGGCGGGGGAGTTGGTCTATTTTTCAAGTGAAGACCTAGTTTTTAAGAGACATAAGGGTGTGGTCCCAAGCCCTGCAAAGCATTGACAGTCTCATAAAGCTCCTCTAAGAAATCACCCTCATAATTCTTGTTCACGGCGGCCAATGTATCAATAGTGAACCTCTCCTTAATAGATGCTTCAATCACTACTTCCTCAGCTATGTCAATCATGGACATCATAGTCCTGTCTCTAAGCTGCTTCATGGCTTTACAAAAATTGAATTCCACTTCCTCATTATTAAGCCTGTAGGTGAGTTCACCGCTCTCAATTTCTACCAATGTTTTGCTTGTGGCCAAAAAGGGTTTTCCTAAGAGTATGGGGACTTCAAAGTCCACTTCGCAATCTAGGATGACAAAATCAGTAGGGAATATGAACTTTTTAACTCTCACCAGCACATCACATAGGATCCCTATGGGTTTCTTCACCGATCTTTCACCATCAACAACCTCATTATAGTTGGTTTGGGGGCTCTCAAGCCCAACTATCTGTAGATCGCAAGTGGCATAAAGTTGGTACTTGCTCTTAAATCTCATAGAGCTCTAGTAAAATTTTATGCACCAATAGTGAATAGGATAGTGAATGCTCTTAGGTCCTCTTTCTTTTCAACCAATGACCTTGTAGCAATAGCCCTATAGTGGTATAGGTTGTTAGAGGGCTCTAAGGTGACTGTTCTCTTCTTAGTAACCAAGTCTTTCATGAACTCTGCATAATCCGACATTTTCTCCAATGCCTCTACCAATTTAATATTCACAAAAAGTTCTTTTAACATGGAGATGAATTTCAAGAACTTCCTATCCTTGACCTTCTTTTTCAACCTATATGGAAATGGAGGAGTCGGTTTTGCGAATTGGTGGAAATAGTTGTGCTACTTCTTCATTGACTGGCTATTTACTTTTTGCCTTTTCTATCATCTTCAGCTCTACCACTATCCTTGTCATCATCATCAACTAGAACTACATCATGTGACCCATTTCTTTCCTACTCATTGACATCAGATGCAATATCCTTATCCTGCTCAATACCTGCAGGTGATGGTCCCTGAATTTTCATACTACTTCTGATTGTCATTGCCATACAATGCCCATCTTTCTTTGGGTTTTGCACAATATCACCATTCTTCCTTTGATTAAATACTGCAGATAATTAATCTATTTGGTGCTCTAATTTTTTTATAGCAGTGGAGTATGAATCTACCAGTTGACCCATGTTGGACAAGTCTCCCTTCAAGTCTTTGACACCAGCATCATTTAACTCTACCTTTTTTTCAGAACCTGTGTCAGCATGTCCTCAAACTTCAAGTTTCCAAAACCAGTTGTAGCTCGATCTCTGTTCCCATAGGGCACATATACACCGCTGTGATCATTCTTGAAGGTATCTTTGTTCTTCTAGTTTCTTTGATCACGATTACTAGCTTTATCATAGTATCCATCCTTTGAAAGTTTCGACCTTGATTTCTAGAGTTGTAGTTCTAGAAACCTCCTTGGTTGTTCAAATATTTAGCTTCCTCTTCAAAATCTATCTCTAACTCATCATACTTGTTTGCACCCTCAACTATATTTACTTTCTCAACACCTCTAGATAGAAGGCACTTAGTTAGTAAATCCATCTAGGATTTAATATGAGCCATATCTTGATCACGCTCCTCTTTCTTGCTTCTCTGCACAGCTGACATATCAAAAGTATAGTCTAGACCTCCAACCTTAAAATCTCTAGTGTGACAAGCCTTCTTGTCTTTGAATACTGATCCAAGAGTGCTGACACTTCCATGAAAGTTTTAGACATGAACGATCCACCACAAGCTTGATCAAACACTGGCCAGTTCACAAAGTTGCACAATCTATAGAATATCTCCATCAAATGCTCATCCGTGAGATTGTGATTTAGGCACTGTTTCCTCTTCTAACTAAATCTTAACCATAAATCGTGTAACACTTCATGAGGGAGATGCTTGTGTGCATTGATCACATCCGTGATTTAAAGTTTCCTCGAAGGTGGGAAAATCGCTCTAGGAAGTCTTTATTTAGCTCTCTCCAATTTGTGATTGAGTCATGTAGGAGCTCATCTTTCCACTTGATTGCCTCTTCATACAGAGACAATGGAAATAGTCGCAGATAAATTACAGTTTGGCTAACCCCAGGGATGTCACACATTTTGCATATAGCAATGAAGTTTATCAAATATTGATGTGCCTCCTCTCCGATCGTTCCTTTAAATAGTCCTTTCAAGTTCAAGAGCTGAAGCATGGTACTATTGATAGTGAACTTCACGCCTGATAGGATTGGAGGAAGAACTATCACCCAGTGGCTCCAACTCCATCCAGTTTTAATCATCATCTTCCAGAAAAAACTCAATGGGTCTCTGTTGCGCTCTACGACATAGAATTGGAGGATTATGCAAGGGTGTATCCTCTACATCTTCTTCCTCATCCCCAAGATTGTCATTATTACTGATTTCCTCTAGCTTGAGCTTCTGCAAGCTCTCTCAACTTTTGCATCTCGCGCTCTTGTATATTCATCTTTATAATTGATTTATGTATCTCAGGATAACACAGGAGTTGTGGTTCGCCCTTACTTCATGTAATGGGCATGCACTAACCAGTACCCTATATCATCAAAAAGAAAGAAACAAAAATAAAATTAGAAAATAAGATTACAAACCGAAATAAATACTAATAGAATATTTCAAAGTCGTATTCCCCAACAACAATGTCAAAATTTGATATACATAAACCTACACTTCAATTAAAAAGTATAAAGCGGTTGCTGTCAAATATAGAACCCAACTAGTTTAGGGTCAAACCCACAGGGAATGTGGAGGAAATAAGTCTGCTAGCACTTACACTCAGTTGTAGTCAATATTTCCAAATAATAAACATGCATAAACTAAATAGGGGGATTTATTGTTTCAATAAGTAAAAGTTCACAAAAATAGAATAAAACTTAAGATTGCTAACAAGATAAGATGGTAACTAGTACTGTGTTCCCCATGACATATAACTCAACAGTCGTTAAGTATTGGTGATAGCGTATTAATACATGGCATGCAAAATCTAGCAAGTTATGTACATCTAAACACCTCCCTACCCTATTAAATGTATTTCACTCATCTCCTCCCAGTTTTAGAGTATATTACCAACTAACCCTTGCTTTGAATCTCAAAAAACTATCCCCTCACGGGCTTAAGTTCTTAGACGAAGGTTAGCTTCGAATCTCTATTGTAGTTATCTTTTCGTAATCACTAACCCTCTCCCGAGAAAATAATGAATAAAAATGAGTTTCAATGCTTGCACTCGTTAAAAAGAAAACAAGATGAAGATAACGATAATGCAATGCTAAACATCTACAGACAATCACCTATACATTTGCCTACTTTGTTATTGTGCCATAGTTCCCAAAACCCTAGTTATGAGGTTTAGCTACTCAAAATCGCAAGGAATGAATCAAGAATTAATATTAAATTCATAAAATAATAGTTACATTTATAGAAAAGTAAATCTTAAATCACAAGATGAATAATAAATCAAGAACAAACAAAGGATTGAATTTCGTTTGTATCTTGAAAAGTCACCAAAGTATGCTCTCTCAATGTTTACAGTATGCCAAACTAAGAATAAATCTCCTAACTCAAAAAATAAAACAAATTTGAGTATTTATAGAAGTAGAACCTACTCTTAAACCAACTAGGAAAACTTAGAATTCATGCCCAAACACTATGGTCCGTACTGGCCTTTACGCCCCGTGGTGTTTGACTTATCTCCCCCACTATGTGGGCCTTCACTTCTTCACAAGAAAGTACGACATCTGTGGTCCTCACTACGCCCCGTACTGGGGTCCGTAGTGATTTCCTTTGACAGTTTCAATCTTCACTCAGCCATCCTCTACGAGCTCTAATCACGTCCTGTAGTGGACTCCACGGCCCGTGAAGGGTCCCATGGAGTTTCTCTTAGTCAAAATTTCAGACAATAAAGCTCACTTTATTAGCATCACACCTGTCACCATGGCCCGTACATGGCACCACGGTTTGTGGTGGCACTCATAGTGCTTGGTACTTAGCAAAAATGCATCACATCTTAAAACAATATCCAAACTCATGTGTGACTTAGTTTTCCTGTAAAATAAACAAAACACACATTATATCTGTAGAAACGTGCTTGCAACACACACTAATTCACCATTTTTAGCATAAAAAATGTTGTAAATACATGGATCATTATATATGCACTAATATACGAAGAATCAGGCCACATTAAATAATAAAAGTGATAAAGAAAGATACAGAGAAAAAGACAGTGTTGCAAGTGCTTCAAGTGTTACAAGTGTTGCAATTGCTTCAGGTGTTACAAGTGTTCCAACTCAATCACATGGAACTACTACACACACAAATCCTCAACAAGGAAATGTGAATTAAGGAATATGTAGAGGAGGAATGAATCAACAAAGCTAAACTAGTTCTGAAGCAACATAGTGGAAGAGGCCTAGGAAGGGGGAAGAGACCAGTATAACATGAAGACATCAGTGGAGGACAAACAAGACCTTTTAAAAGGACAAGGATGGTAGGGGTTCAAATATACCAAGGTGAAGATGTCTTTTTAACTCTTAATGTGTGTAATGACTTTATAACTTTATATGCATAATTCAAATTTTATATGCAGCCTAAATGTTTTTTGATTTGAATATTTCTAATTTGACTATGCATCCTGGATTGCCATGTAGAAGAGTAATCAATATGTCATGACCTGAACTAGGGCCTAGCTGTGACACGATGATTGAAAATCTAAAGGATCCTAACCAAGCCTCTTAACATATATTGAATTCATAAGGTATGATAAAACAAAATAAAAACAAGCGGAAGAATAATCTCAAACATAGAAGTCTAGAAATGAAAATAAAATCTCAAGTCATATGTCCAAATGGACTACATCAACTCTTATGTCTAAACATGGATTTATCATACTAACATAGGTGGGGAATAGAACAACCCACTAGCTCCCCAAACAAGAAAGAAACATCTTAAAATAACAACATACTCTAGAGGTAGCAAAAAAGGAAATAAACTTGATAGGTAGTCCCCGAAGCATGAAGACTTACCAAATCAAGTAAACATGTCTTCTATCTAGTCACGGGAGTGTGTAGGGTGATCTTTTAATGCTACATTATTACAAAATATAGACAAACAAAAGTATGCATTAGTACTTTGAACGTACGTACTAAGTATGTGAGCAATGCAATACATAAAATAAAATCAATAACTTATGATCAAGGCTAAAGCATATAATAAGTTAACCATTTATACGCGGTAATGAATCAAGAGTATTTAAAACTATAACAAAATCGTATGAAGAGAACTTATACCATGGATAGTCATGAGTCATAATGAGGAATCATAAAAGAGATTTCAAGTTCATAAGTAGTAAGGATCTTAAATTACATTGAGAGTCATAAACAATGGGTGAGAGAACATACTTAACTTGTAAGAGACATATTAGCCATAGTAAGAAATACCTTAAGCATCGAAAAAAGGACATTGTACCTTTGTAAGAGTGACCATTAACAAACATAAACCATGTGAGCTATAATATAGAGTCTCGATGTTACCCCTACACTGAAGGAAAGGGGGAGACTACTTGCCAAAGTAGACTCTGTCATGCCTAAGTGGATCTACTAATCTATATTAGAGGATCGAGCTTCAACTATGGGTAACCCTCAAAGAAATCAAGCCTCTCCTATGGGTGATCCTTTATCCTATGGTGACACATAGTTATGAGACAAAGGGATCTTACTACAGGTCTCTTGCCTCAACTACGGGAGAGAATGCCTATACCAAGGTTCACTCGATACTAGGTAAACTCTCAATGGATTAGAAAAACCATAAGACATAAAGTCAACATCATGTGGGAAGGGCCATATCTACTACCCGTCCACTCTTTATAAGGGTATAATCATAGAATAGCTCCTTAATTTTATCTCATGTAATGTGGGTATAGACCTCCCAACATTACATATCCTTATTAGTAAAATATCTTTAGAACCTTAACTCACCCTATTATTAACTTGCTTGAACATTATAGAATCATAATTCATAAAACTTCTTTGCAAAAAGTACCTTAAAACTCATTCGTAGACCTTGTCAAACATTCATAAAACTATCGTTGAATATAACTTGGAACTCTAGATCATAGCTTATACTTGTAACTTAGGTAAAGCATGCATACATGATTATTTTGACTTGACATCATGGAATTTAATGGAAAACATGCATGACCATTACTTTATATCAACCCACACCTATTTCATGAAGATTACATCAATTTGAAGAAACATTAAACATACCCATAATTCATATCATAACTAAAGATCAGTGTAGTAAATTTATAGAAAATTCATTGAAATCATTATTTATAATCTTCACCAAACTTTCATGTATCAAACATCATTTATAAAAGCCTTCATGGAAAAACCCTTTGAAACTAATCATAATTCATGAAAATCACCATTGAAAATAGAATTATGCATGAAAATAAATAATACAACTTGAAATCATGTAATAAATGTAGAATCATGCTTATAATTATCATGATAACGATTAAAAATGAAATTGAAACAGTCCAATGCAACTCATCAAAACTAGGGTTAGAAACCAATGAAATCTAAAGAGATTTTTGAGGAAAATCTTGGGACTCTATGGGTGAAAATTCTAGCCTTTAACTTGAAAAGGGGGACTCAAAGAAATCCTAGAAAATTTCTTGATGATGAAGAATGACTTTGAGAGGGGTCTTGGGAGATAAGACTTGTGATTTTTGAGAGTTAATAAGAGAATGAGAGATTAGGAATACTTAGGGTAGCCAATAGTTGAGAATCTAGTCCCTAAAATGTCCACGTGCATTAAGGAACTTATAAGAAAAAGATAAAACAACCTCTCATAAAACCTGATCGAAAGACCCTACGAATCATTCTTTATGAGTCATCAAAAGGTTTACGGGTTGTAGACCCAATTCATCCTAGAAACCCCTGAAAACGCTGAATAAATGAGCTAATGATATTCTTTTACGACTCAACTTTATGAGTTGTAAACATTTCTATGAGTCATAGATTTTTTCTACGAGTCATAACTCAAGATCCTAAATTTTTTGATCTAGCAGTCTATGGTAGAACGGTCATAAATATTTACTCATAACTCCAAATGAGGTAAACTTGGTGGATTTGTAAAGAGGACTCGAAGGCATTTAATTTTATAACTCATGATCCA
Source organism: Solanum dulcamara (assembly GCF_947179165.1). NCBI lineage: Eukaryota > Viridiplantae > Streptophyta > Magnoliopsida > Solanales > Solanaceae > Solanum > Solanum dulcamara. Next base: position 26,952,894 of record NC_077245.1, read on the forward strand.
CCTAATTCTTTATATTCTAGAAGATATACGTGTTTAAATTTGACCTAAGTAAAATATTTTACCAAAACTCAATCAATAAGGAAGCTTTCAACTCGACTTTGTGCTAGAGCATTCTTGGGACCTTAAAACATCTCCAAATCTATTCCCACACTTAAGAATTAAACTTAACACCTATGTAAAATTAAGAATCACCCTTTACAACCCTACGAATGTCTTTTACGTCTCGTCATTTAGTCTACGGGTCATCAATATGAGTTGCAAAGTAGTGATCCAAAATCATATGCTACTGGAATGAAACTTGGTCCTTACGAATCGTGTCTACGAGTTATCAACACATGTACAAGTCGTACAAATAACTCATCAAACCTTCCCATACTTAGCCAAAGTTCATAATTTAGGACCCCCATCTACGACTCCAAATAATGACTCGTCAACCATTCTACGACTCGCCCTGTTGAATAGTTCCAAAAGTACTGAGGCTCATTATTTTACAAAACTCAGACATTGATTCTACAACTCACTCCTATGAATTGTAACCTATTCTATGAATCATACCTCGAGTCTAAAACTCCTCTCCAGACATGACAAATTTTCCAACCTCAAGTGGATTCTACGAGCCACTCCTATGACCCTTAGGAGTCCGTACGACTTGTAGGCCAAGTCGTAAACTCTGGTACATTCCCTTTTATTGGAAATTTATTTTCTTTTGACTTTTCAACTTTTGGGGTCTTATACAATACTGGTACAAGAGTAACAAAGAGGGCTGATGTTAGTGCTTGTGATATTGGCTACACACCAAGATGTGGATTTAAATGAAAGGGGAAGGTGTCTATTACCAACAGCAATCTTGAAAGAATGAAGGCTGAAAAACTCATACAAATCAAGTCTACAGCTACTGCTAATAATCAAAGTCAAACCAGTTCAAGTAAGAAGATCCATGCAGATTGGAAGTAGGGCATTCTGATGTTATGTTGTTGATATTGACAAAAAATATTTAATTGTATATGTTTTGGTGTTGTTTTTTTTATTGTAATCAAACTCTGTTTTGTTAGATACCAAACAAAACAAGGTCAAGTTTTTGGTTGTAGTTTAAATTGAAATATTGATTATGTTGCAATGAAGCTCTCATTTTGTCCAATTGGTATAATATTTTTGTTACTTTCTGTATATCTTCTTATGTATTTGTAGTTGACATCTTTTTGAATCTTCTCAAATGGTTACCATAATAAGAAATCAACAAAAACAAGAACCAGACTAAAGATGTACAATAACCAAAAAAAAATACACTTACATCTTCTTAAATTCATAACTATTCTGACTAAATAAAGCAACAAACACAAGAACCAAACTAAAGATGTAGAATAGAACAACTATGGCAATTTCAGTTGCACACAACTACAACTTCTATTCCTTACATTCTTGGTAATGCTTAAAAATAGAAAAAAAACACCACGACCATTAAAATGATTAGCTTCCAGTTATAACATTTGTTCTTCCTCTTCTTCTTCGTCCTCTTCTTCCTCCTCTTTATTCTCCTTCTCTACTTCTTTCTCCTCCTCCTCTTCTTCTTCCTTATCCTCCTCCTCCTCTTCTTCTTCCTTCTCCTCCTCCTCCTCTTCCTCCTTCTCTTCTTCCTCCTCTTCATCCTCTTCCTCTTCCTCTTCCTCCTCCTCCTCTTTATCCTCTTCCACCTCTTCTTCTTCCTCCTCCTACTTATATTCTTCTTCTTCTTCTTCTTCCTCTTTATCTTCCTCTTCCTCCTCCTCCTCTTCTTCTTCTTCCTTCTCCTCTTCTTTTTCTTCTTCTTCTTCTTCTTCATCACCCATTTATTACTTTCAACATGACTTTCATAAAATTCAAATGCTTCTTCCATCTCCTTAATTCTCTTCACCAATCTCGAAATAATATACTTGGATCGTGTATCAATATCTTCACAATATCTCCATCTAAAGAAGTTGCACGACTTCTCCTAAAATATTCCATAGATAAATTAAATAAAAATAAAAAATTAACAAAAATAATTTATATAAAGAACATAGAGGATAGCGTGGACAAGACCAAAATCTTCGATCTAGATTGTCCTCTGACCATCAAGTTTGCACTAAAAGTAGGGTTGTACATAAGTCAGTTTGGTTTGATTTTTCATTAAAAAATAACCAAACCAATTATGTCAGTTTATTAAACTTACAAACCATATCAAACCAATCTATTATTGGTTTTTTCAGTTTTTGTCACAAATCAGAATCGAGTGTGATGGCACTCGCCTAAACCATCAAAACGAGTCAGCCTAAAAGTCTGAATAATTCAAAAAAAGCAAAAATAAAAGTGGAAATGTAAAGTCTAATATGATATAGATAAGGATAAGTGGAAAAAAAGTAGATTCTGACCCACCCAAGACTTGGTGTCACATGTACAAGCCACTATTTCAACAAGAATGAAAAGGTGCAAGTCTATATGTCTTAGTCCTCAAGTAGAACAAATCAGAAAATAAATGGGTGGTGAGAGTCTGTCGAAGAAGACAAGCTGCTTCCTCTCACATGTCTAGAATATCGGCCAAATTAACAGAAGTACTAAGGGGTCGTTTGGTTACCGTATAAGGATTGAGTTATTCAAGTATAAAATATTGTATAGGTTTTACCATGTTTGGTAGCATTTTTTGTAAGGTTTAAAATTCAACACACATAATACTATATTTGGTTAGAAAATCACATAACTGATACATGTATAAGTTATGAGTCAATCTATGTATTATTTTATGCAGAGTAGAAGATGAAATAAGTTATACCTGAATAAAAATATAAATTGACAACTTTACCCTTCACTCTCAATCAAATACTGATAACCATTATAGCAGTGAAGGATTGAAAATCACGTCTTTAGCTTACAAAATGATTTGGGATTTTGGATTGTCTTGTTTTATTCCGACCCACCGTCGGCGAGCTTTCGGCGAGGATAACGGTGAGAAGGATAAAGGTGTCAGCAGATTGGAGTATAACAAGGCTTGGTTGCTTGCCTGAGTCAGGAGCATGTGGTACTGAGTTGATTAATGCTAAGTCATATTCAGTCCATTCCTATTTTAGGTTCACTTTTTGCTCTCATGTTAAGCTTGAATTCTATGAATGTTAATAGATGTTCTTTTTCTACTGACGATGAATTAAGATAATGAGTTAACTGAAAATGTTTATTAATTTTTAAGAAGTATATAATATTTATTAATTTTAAATATAATAAACCAACACCAAAGAAATTATGAAATTCTGCATAACTAAACTCTGCATTACTAATACCTGCATAACTCTAACTAGCAACCAAATAACCCCTAAAAGTAGGAGGTGCCGGGCTCAGATCCTACATAGATATAGAAAGAAAGGGCGAGAGCACCAATAATATGGTACTCAACAAAATAAAAACTAACTCTAAGTAAAGTAATGTGGAACACATATACTCCTAACATTCCAAACACAATCCTCCACAACTACACACATGCACTAAGACAACTCAATCCATACAATTTATATCACAATTATACCAGAATACTAGACAGTCTACACTTAGAAAGTACATATAGGTTCTTACTACTATACTCAGGCAAACACAGGAAAGCTCAATCATAATCAATTATAGGATGAAATAGATACAAATACAATGTCAAATATACCTCTATGATACACATCCGCTGATCACCTTAGAGTGGAATCCATGGGGGCCTCACATAGACCACGTATTTGTTGGAAGAGACCTCGGCCACCGGAAGAGACCTCGGCAAATTACCTCGACCGGTAGAAACCTCGGTCCCAATATCTAGTACCTTACTCATACACTTCCTCAACCATCACATATAAGTATATGCACAAGTAGGGAGTGAAACAGGATAAATATTCACATAAGATGTCATATAGTCCACAATTACATAATAAGTCAATGTCTTGTAATTTAAAACATTTAGACAATTACCCCTATCCAAATTCCACTATCATACTTCAAATCATATCATTCAACTTAATATAATGACCCAACATACCCTAATTCCCTCACATATGAAAATACAAGGCTCAACATACTTAACAAATGTTAGAATTCCACTTGCCTTAGCTAAAGGTCATGAAAAATCCAAGCTCAAAGCTTTTCCCCTCCGATGATACTCTAAATCACCACAATCTAATCAATTATAGACTCACAATCACATTTCAAAGCTATTGACAGTAAAATCAAGCAATTCGGATAAAAATGGTAAAATGATCAAAAATCCCATATTGGAAATTAAACTCGGAATCTGATTATCATAAGAAGAAAATATTTCTCAAGTAATTCGGAATCTAATGGTGAAAACCATTTTTAAAATGAGGTTACAATGAGTTCAAAATCTCTATTTCTCCTTTAAAAGTTCATGTTTAAGAAAATCCAAAATCTCCAATTTGAAATCCACAATTTAAAGTTAAAATTCGAAGATATTCAATGAAAATTGAAGGAAAGTGTTAGAAATACATTACCCAAGAGTTTTGTCATGAAAAGTCTTGAAGAAATCGCCTAAATCGAGCTTGGAAATGTTAAAAATTATGAAAATACCTTAAACCTCATCTAAACCCCTATCAGATGTTGCTAAAGTGACATGGCGTCGCTAACGCGACCATCATTTTTGCCATCCGAGGCTCGCTTAAGAGACCCCGCTTAAATGGTCTGCCTCGCTAAAGTGGTGAGGGTTCTCTTAAGCGGATGTAGCTAAAGAGATGGGAGCTCTCTTAAGCTATCGTCGCTAAATGACCCTCCCTCGCTAAAGCAAGCGCACTAGAGATCAACACCTCAAATTCTCTAAGTCTCAAAACTTCTGAAATAACCCTCGAGAATCGTTCGGAATCCCGTGCACACAAACCATATATGAAACCCCTAAATTAGATATTCCAGACTAAATGGAATCATTGGAATTTAAATTCAAGACCTCCTCGACCCAAAATATGATAAGTCACAACTAAGCTAGTTTCGACACTTGAAATACCTAAAATACTCTCGGGACCTCTAAAAATTATAAGAAGCCTTTTCTAGCGTTAGAATTACCTCCCAAAACCACTAGAACCATCAGAAATCCAATCCGAGCTCCTGAACACCAAATATTGACCAAAGTTAAACTTGGATCAAACTTTAACTCAATCTCTAACTTCGGACCTAAATTTTATGTTTTAACTCCAAATTCGATTCCGACAACTCTCTTAGACCAATTTCTATATTCTAGAACTGATGAAATCGATGAAATTGCATTCTGAGAGTCAAAACTCCAAATGACTCCAAAACTCAAATTTTAATAACTTAAGCCTTTAAAACCCATTTCTCAAGAAAAAACCCAACTTTTCATAAAGGCTCCAAAAACTAACTTTCAGACTTGACCAAAAGTGACTCGAGAAAATTAACAGGAGGGGTAAAATGATAATTTTATTCCAAATATCGAAAATGACCCTCTGGGTCATTACATCATGCACTACTAAAATTTATGTTTGTCCTCGAACATAAAGTAAGGGACATACCTGGAGTATCAAAAAGATGAGGGTAACAGGCCTGCATGCCTGTCTCCAACTCCCAAGTAGCCTCCCTCAAAGGCTGATCCTGCCACTAGACCTTCACTGAAGTTATTTTTGTAGTCCTCAATTTTCTGACCTGCCTGTCTAAAATAGCCGCCTGTTCCTCCTCATATGTCAAATTTGGGCTCAACGCTAACGAATCATGGGAAATCACATGAGACTCATCTGGAATGTAGCGTTGTAGCATCGAGACATGAAATATTAGATGTATAGAGGATAGACTAGGTGGAAAGGCAAGTTTGTAGGCCACTTTTCCCACTCGATCTAGGATCTCAAAAGAAATAATAAACCTAGGGCTGAGCTTTCTCTTCTTCTTGAACCTCATGAAACCTTTTAAGGGAGAGACCTTCAACTATACCTGATCACCGAACATAAATACCTAAGGTCGAACCTGCTTATTAGCATAGCTCTTCTAGCGACTTTGAGCCATCAACAACCTGCCCAAAATCAACTAAACCCACTCCATGGAATCTCAAAGAAAATTGGTGTCTAGGCTATCCACCACTATGGAGTCAAACCATCTAATAATCAACCTACATTTCGGTCCACACAAGGCCTCAAAAGGAGCTATCTAGATGCTGGAATGGTAACTGTTTTTGTAAGCGAACTCCACCGGGGGCAAGTGTTGATCCCACCAAACTCTAAAATCAAGAACACATGCTCATAGCATATCCACAAGAACCTGAATAGTCCTCTCATAATGCCCATCTGTCTGAGAGAGGTGTCACGACCCAACCCATAGGCCATGACTAGTGCCTGAGCTAGACACTCGTATACATATCTATTAGACATCATCAAACTGAAACTAAATATAATATGGAGGCTTTGTGAAAATGTAACGTTATCTCAAAACATCACATACATGTATCAAGGTAACCTGTCTCCTGAAGAGACACAATCTGCCAAATATCATAATACACTAGCCAACAAAGATGTTACAACATATAGGAACATCCCCAAACATATATGCAAGCCGATAAGGCTTTCACTACATACAACATCTCAAAACATATATACATGGAAGCCGACAAGGCTGTCCCTACATATGGGAATATCCAAAAATAAGTCATGCTAACACAGTCGAACAACATCTATACATAACCCACACGTATGTCTACAGGCTTCTAAGAGTATCAACAATAACATATGATGGGACAGGGCCTCGCCATACCCTTATATATATATATATATATATACACACATCAAAGGGATTTGTACCCAAAGTCTAAGCTCCAGGACAATAGAGCACTCTAAGACAGCTGAGTAGGAGTCCTAAGCTGGCGGATCACCAAAGCAAGTATCTGTACCTGCGGGCATGAAATGCAGCTCCCCCTCCCCCCCCAAAGAAAGGGGGATCAGTATGAGATATGTACTAAGTATGGAAAGCATGAAATATAATAAGAATGATCATGCTGAAGTAGAGATTCTAGGAGACAGGTATGATAATCAAGAAATTACTGTACCTACGTCTTATGAAATAAAATCATGCATATCATTATCATATATCATACCTAGCCCATTATGAGACTTGGTGCCATAATTATATTATCATATATATATACCGTACCCGACCCTCTAGTAAGAGACTAGATGAATAAAGTCTTAACACTGTGTACAATAACATACCTGGCCCAGGACTTAGTGAAAGACATATTGCGGTATCCATGAGTAGAATATCATGAGCAACCATACACAATCAGATCATCATCTGAGACTCAATGGAATCAGCAGAATAAATAACACTCGAAAATCAAGGCAATAGTCATGTTAAGCACTCTTTGCATATCAATATGAACTATATCAAATAGATCCTCAGGAATCATATGTCATGTATCAAGATAATGCGAAATAAATATTAAAACTTAAGGACATTAATTATTATAGAGTCTGTAAGAATAGAAACTTTTATACACTAGCTACTATCCGACGTATAGAGGACTCAAGGGGAAATAGCTCAATCATCTTAGGAGTTCTAACATCAAGAAGTGAATAAGGATCGTGAATCACACTCGAAACTTATGAATAGAATTACCCCAAGCTCACATCATTCATCACTTAAATCTAAGACATGCCAAAAGAAAGAAGGGACAACTTTACATACCTTTGATGCTTAATCCGTGATTTGATATGTATATGTTGTCCAAAATATCTCAACCTATATTAAGACATTATGACTATGGTTAAGCTACCAAAAGGTATAAAACGTACTTTGACGTTAGTAGCTTATTTCTAGATAATTAAGAAGCACCTCCCCTATATCACTGACTCTCCTCACATCCAAACCATCCATACAACAACCAAATAGCATGAATAATCACACATTCAAATGCCATATTAAGATTATCCAAGACAAGATCTCGATTACTCCGAACAGCCCACATAACGTTTTAACATTTGTTAATCATCAGTATAACGACTACGATGCTATCAAATTACTCCTAATAGTCCACAACCACCATATTTTATCAAACCAATTTATAACAGCCCAACAATTACATCCATCCCTTAAAATAATTACAATTCCAACTTGAAATATCATATTCTCCCATTCTTATTATATAATCAGCCACAACCATAACATCAACATTAATTATAATTAATTACATCATTTCTGGATTAAGGCAGAACATTAATTGAATAAATATAATTTCAAATCTAACCATCAACTCTAATACTTTTGTCATTTAATCCATGACAACATCCACAATAATACTAATTAAGATTAATTCACCAATTCTAGCTAAAACGGCCCCTTTATACGGCCAAACCACACCTCAACATCAACATACATAGTTTCTTATATTCAATTTATATTTACCAAATTATAACAGGTTCAAACCACTTCTAAAATAGGTAGAAAAGGATTAAATTTTACCTTAACAATTTGGCTCCTTAAGTTGACTGAAATTTGTGGATTGAAATGATAGTTCTTCTTCTTGCCTCAATAACTACTTCACATTGTTAACTACCTTCAATTGATTGAAAATACCTTAGAGAATTACTTTATGGATCAGAATTTGGGAGCTTAGGTTTGCTCAGCCATGGCCGTGAGTTGACATGGCTTGGACTCTCTCTCTCTCTAACTCTATATTTTGTTAAAGATGAAATGAGGTGAATGACTAATTAATTAGTCATGAACTAACCCTTATATATGCTTCCCTTAAAGTTTACATGTGCCCCACTCATAGCATGGGCCAATCAGATTTGGTCATGCTATAGTGGGGTCCCCTTAGCCCACTCATAATTTAATTAGTATTTATTTAATCACTAATCCCACTTAATAATCTAATCATGATTAATTAATCCCTAATTTTCACTAATATTTCTATATCAATTAAAATTTATAAGCAATCTACGCACTTAATTAAAATTAGGGATTAAAAGTCTCTATCTCATATCTCAAAATGATTTTTTCCTTAAACTTATCTCGATTAGCATAAAATATTCTAATATATAAAAAATTGGGATATAACAGGTGGAATGCGGTACTTAGATCCAATCGGGTACCCAATCCATGCTACACAGCCTTCTAGAAGTGAGATATGAACAATGAGCCCCGATCTTATATGATAGAAATAGGAACTCATGAAGCCTGACAATCTGAATAATATAGAGTTGAGCCAACTTCTCCATCGTGAAATTAACCTTAACCTGAATGAAATGAGAAATCTTGGTCAATCGGTCGACCATAACCCAAATGGAATCATATCCTCCTACGGTAGTGGACAATCCTACCACAAAATCCATAGTGATCCTCTCCCACTTCCAAGTAGGAATGGGCATCCTCTGAAACTCACCACCGAGCCTCTGGTACTCACACTTAACCTGCTAGCATATCAAACACTTGGACACAAACTCAGCATTGTCTTTCTTCATACCACACTACCAATAGTGTTGACTCAAGTCATGGTACATCTTCATTGTTCCTAGATGAATAGAATATCTAGTGCAGTAGGCCTCCTCAAGTATCAATCTAACCAACTTACCCACCTTGGGCACATAAATGTGAATCCCAATCCTCAAAACACCCTCAGAATTAAGCACTACTTCCTTAGCTTGACCTGTTGTCACCTTGTCTCGAATGAGGCATAACTTCTCATCCTCAAACTACCTTTCTCGGATTTGATCCATCAAAAATGAGCAGCCTTTATAAAAGCAAGAACTCGTTCCTCATCAAAAAGATGTAATCTCACCAACCCATTGGTCAATCTCTGAACATTTCTAGCCAATGGTCGCTCTTCAGCTCAAATAGCTGCAAGACTTCCCATGATAGAAGTCTTCCTACTCAATGCATCGGCCATCATATTAGCCTTTTTGGGGTGATATAGAATAGTCAATTCATAATCCTTCAAAATCTCAACCCACAACCTTTGCCTCAAATTCAATTCCCACTGGCTGAAGATGTTTTGTAGACTCTGGTGATTGGTGAATATCTCACAATGAACTCTATACAAATAATTCCGCCATAACTTCAAAACAAAAATAACCGATGCCATCTATAAATCATGGGTGAGATAGTTCTTTTTGTGAGTCTTTAATTGCCTGAAAGCATAGGTAATTACCTTCTTCTTTTACATCAACACTGAGGTGACAAACCATAATAATACATGTGATGACTGCATTGGAGGCATCAACCTTGGGTCTACCTTGAAAAGTATAACAACAAGCTTCCTGTCCGCCACTTATCTAGTTAACTTCTCTATTATCCTAGCGTGTTAGGGCATCACCCGCTCCCCTACCTCTGGTAGGAACCCCTTTATCGAATTGACCCTTACCACGACCTCGAGTTTATGGGGCTAAACCTCTGGCTGGTGGCGTCAAACCCCTGACTAGCGCTGTTGTGTAAGTACAGTATGGACTAGAATGAATTTTCTTGGGACATTGTCAAACTATGTTGTTCGAGGATCCACACCCTAAACACGATCTCAAAATAGATGACTGATGTGAAGAAATAAGAAGGATACTATAACCACCCCAGCCCACAGGCCTTTACTATGACCCGGAAGAACTTTAACCTAAACTGTATGAACCACGATACCCCTATCCCCTCCCTCAGATACTGGCATAGAATAATGAATCGGGCCTCTACTCTGAAAGAAACCACCTTCTCTATAAGAACCTCTACCTCTAGATGAGGTACTAAAAAATTGACTAGAAGCACAGGCCTTCTTGGGGTCCCCGAACTCCTCCTTCTCCATCAACTTTGCCTCTTTGATGACACTAACCATTGACTGAAAAGAGGCTCTATCTATATATACCCTGAATACCAACTGCCTAATAAAATAAGTCAAACCCATCACAAAGTGGTGAATCCTCTCGATCTCATCGGGAATGATAATGGTGGCATATCTGACTAGATGAACAAAGCAGACCTCATACTCTAAAACAGACATCCCATTCTACCTCAGGCTTTCAAACCTGAGGTGACTCTTCTCTCTCATGCTCCAAGGGACGAAATGATCATAAAATTCATTGGTGAATGCCTCCCAAGTCACTAGAGAAGATCCAACTGGTAGAGATACAAAATATGTCCTCCATCACTCTCTAGCCGGTCTAAAAGCTAAAGAGTAATATATCAAACACCATGGGACTCAGCTAGCCTAACTGTCTCAAGCAAATCCCTGCAAGTGTCCAGCAACTCATATGTATCCTCGGTCTTCGTACCCTGCAACTAAGATGGGTCCATCTTTCTAAACTTCTTATAGTGACGCTGCTCATCCTCAGTCAATACAGTTATTGGTACGTCCTAGCCCTCAACTACTGGTACTGGAGGAATCTCACCTATAGAGACTACTAGCGGCTATCCCACCTGTCTCTAAGCCTCAGTTGCCTACTGTTGGCTTGGGACCTGGACCCTCACTTAGGTTTGTGATGTACTGGGTATGCCCGCTCCTCTTCTAGTCTGTGCTATAGTCTCGAGCACGCCCAAAAACCTCTATAAAGTGTCCTGTAGTAATAGTGCTACCGCATACTTAGGAGGAACCTGCTCTTCTCTGGCTTTTATCGTCGGCTCAGGGGAAATGTCGCTCTCATAATCCCTGGCTGGTGCTTCTCCTCATCCCCGACCCTTACCTCGACATCTGGCTCTTCCTCTACCCCAACTAAGGTCTTAGTAGCAACCTTGGGGGATGGCTCCCCTCATCCAGTAGAAGCTGATGCTCGAGTCCTACCCATCTATCAAAAGAACACCTGATAACTCATCACTTATACAAGAACCCACGCACGATAGAACTGAAAGAAGTAAAAAAAATTATAATAGTCTTTACAGCCCCTCAAAGATGAGTAATGGACGTCTCCATACCGATCCTCAACACTCTACTAAACTAGGCTTATACACATATGAAACTTATAAACCCAGGACTCTGATACCAATTTTTCACAATCCAAAATTGGGTGTGATGAAACTCGCATAACCCACCAAGACGAGTCAGCCCAAGAGTCTGAACATTTCAAAATAAGTGAAAATATAAAGTCTAATATGATATAGATAAGGATAAGCGAAAAAAAATAGATTCTAACCCACCTAAGATTTGATATCACATGTACAAGCCACTATTTCAACAGGAGCGAAACGGTGCAAGTCTATATGTTTCAATCCTCAAGTAGAAGAAAGCATAAAGTAAATAGACAGCGAGAGTCTGTCGAAGAAGACAAGCTGCTTCCTCTCACATGTCTAGAATATCGGCCAAATCAATAGAAGTATTAAGAGTAGGAGGTGTCGGTCTCAAATCCTACATAGATATAGAAATAATGGGTGAGTACCAATAACACAGTACCAGTAAAATGGAAACTAACCCTAAGTAAAGCAATACGCAACACAAGTTCTCCGGACATCCTAACCACAATCCTCCACAACTACACACCTGCACTCAGACAACTCAATCCATATAGTTTATATCACAATTATGCCAGAACACTAGACAATCCACACATAGAAAGTACATGTATGTTCTCACCACCATACTCAGGCAAACACAAAAAATCTCAATCATAATCAGTTAGAGGATGAAATACATGCAAATGCAATGTTAAATAATCGTGATGCATGTCTATCCTACAATACACATCTGTTGATCACCTTAGAATGAAACTCATAGGGGCCTCACATAGACTATGTATCCGCTGAAAGAAACCTCAGCTAATATCTACCGAAAGAGACCTTGAGCATAATATCTATTGAAAAAACCTCGACCGTTGGAAGAGCCCTCGGTAAATTACCTCAAACGGTAGAAACCTCAATTCTAATTTTCAGTACCCTACTCATATCCTTCTTCAACCATCACAGATATGTATATCCATGATAAATATTCACACAAGATGTTATATAGTCCACAATCACACAATAAGTCAATGTCTTGTAATTTACAATATTTAGATAATTACCCCTATCCAAATTCCACTATCACACGTCAAATCATATAATTCAACTCAATCTAATGATCCAACATACCCTAATTCCCTCACAAAAGAAAATACAAGGTTCAACATACTTAACAAATGTTAGAATTCCACTTTCCTTTGCCAAAAGCCACGAACAATCCAAAATCAAAGCCTTTTCCCTCCAATGATACTCCAAATCACCACAATATAATCATATATAGACTCACAATCACATTTTGAACCTATTGACACTAAAACTAAGCAATTCAGATGAAAAATGATAAAATAGTCAAAAATCTCATATCAAAAATTGAACTCAAAATCTGATTATCTTTAGATGAAAAAGTTCCTTAATTAATTAGAATCTAGTGGTGAAAACTATTTCAAAAACAAGATTAAAATGAGTTCAAAATCCCCATTTCTCCTTCAAAAGTTCATGTTCAAGAAAATCCAAAATCTTCAATTTGAAACCCACAATTTGAAGTTAAAATTCTAAAATATTTAATAAAAATTAAAAAAAAGTATTATAAATACATTACCCAAGAGTTTTGTCGTGAAAAGTCTCGAAGAAATCGCCTAAACTGAGCTTGAAAATATTTTAAATGGTGAAAATATCTTAAACCTCGTCTAAAACCCTTTTAGATGTCACTAAAGCGACATGGCATCGCTAATGCGACCATCGCTTTTGTGATCTAGGGCTCACTTAAGCGAACCCCGCATAAAAGCGACGAAGGTGTCGCTTAAGCAGACATCACTAAAGTGATGGGAACTCACGTAAATGATCTTTGCTAAAGAGGCCCTCCCTCGCTAAAGCGAGCACACCAGAGATCAGCAACTCAAATTCTCTAAGTCTCAGAACTTCTGAAATAATCCTCAGTATTCATTCAGAATCTCATGCACACAAACCATATATGTTGTAGTGACCTTGAAGGTTATTTTTGGAATTTTTATAAAAAGACTATTTTATCCATCTCGGTAGTTTGCCTGAGTCATATTTTATTGATATCTGATATCGGTTTCATAATTTTCTTGAAAAATAGAGATTTTTGGTAAACTTTGAGTTTTAGAGGTATAGAATGACTCAAAAGTGGTATTTGAGGTTATTCAAAGTTTTGAGTCTCACAATGAAATTTCATCAATTCCATTAGTTCTGAAATGTTGAAATTTGTCTAGGAGAGTTGACGAAATCGTATTTGGGGTCATATCGTGGATTTGAGGGATTAAGTTGGAAATAGTTGAGTTTTTGGCCATAGGCTTGAGTTTGGTCAATATTTGAGGATCGGATGCTCGAAATTGAATTTCGATGACTTCGTTAGATTCGAAGGGTGAATTTAGGCCTAGGGAGAGTTCCTGTGTAATTTTTGGAAGCTCCGTAGGCATTTTCGTCTTTTGAGGCATAATATTGGGTTAGTTGTGACTTTTTGGTTTCTGGTTCAAGTAGGCCTCAAAATTGAATTCTGATGGTTCTGATGAATTTGGAATGTTGATTTTTATAGGATTGCATATATGGTTTATCTAGTTGGTTGTGAATGAATCCCGAGAGTTAATTCAGACACTTTAAGACTTGAAAGATTTGTTGGTTCTGGTGCCTTCGCTTAAGCGAATGGAGTGTCACAAAAACGAACTTCGCTTAAGAGAACACCCTGTCACAAAAGTGACCAAAGTTTCCACTTTAGCAAAGGGGTAGGGGTCGCAAAAGCGAGGGTCCGCTTAAGCGAACCCCTGTCGCTTAAGCGACATCTGAGAAGGATTTTGGCCGGGGTTTAAGCTATTTTCTCCATTTTTGGACTTTGGAGCTAAGTAGTGGCGATTTGGAGAAGGAGTTTTCATGAAATTTCATTGGGTAAGTTATTTTGACACTACTTCATTATTTTTCATTGATTAATTAATGATTCTAACATGTATTTGGGGATTTGAATGGGTAAAAATGATCCTTTTTCAAGAACTTGAGAAATATTTTAAATCATTGATTGTGACTTGATTAGGGCTGGATTTTTGAAATGGTTTTGGATATTGAGTTCCTAAAACTAAGAGGAACAATTTCATCCAAAAATTCTCGGATTTAAACCCCTATTTTGTGAAGTCGAATTTTGAGCCTTTGACCCTTTTTCGCCGAATTTCACATTCTTAGTATTATTGGAGTTAGTTTTTGATTGTGAATCAATATTTTGAATACTTGAATAGATTGTGGAGATTTAGAGTATAATAAGAAGGGCAAGGCACACGTGGATTGATTGATCGCATCTTGGCTAAGGCAAGTGGACTCTTAAAACTCCTTAAATCTGTTAGAATTCACGAATATCCCATTGTAGATGTGTTGGGACGTAATGGGGATGAGGTTACGGGTTTAATTGTGATATGAATTAATCTAAAAATGAATCGATGGGGTTAATAAAAGATGATGTATGATATTATTGAGTTTTGAAACTTACATGCCGTAATCTAGATATCTATGTGTATTTGATAAAATACTTGACAGTCTAATTGTGATTGCGGTTTGTGTGAAATGATTATTCCTCATCACTTGTGTGAGCAAGCTGTTTTCATTGGTTCTGAAATACTGTGATGAGAGGTATATGATTGTGAGACCGAAGCCATTTCCGTTCAGAGATGTGATATGGCCGAGGTCATTTTTGGCAAGAGATTGATAGGCTGAGGTTATTTCCGGTGAGATTATATTGCCAAAATCATTTTCGGCGGGATTATATTGCCGAGGTCATTTTTGGTGGAATTATATTTCCGAGGTCAGTTCCAGTGGGATTACATTGCCGAGGTCATTTTCGATGAGAGTATGTGATCGAGGTCATTTCTAGTGAGTTGAGGGACCGAGGTCATTTT
The DNA here is from genome assembly GCF_947179165.1 of Solanum dulcamara. Taxonomy (NCBI): domain Eukaryota; kingdom Viridiplantae; phylum Streptophyta; class Magnoliopsida; order Solanales; family Solanaceae; genus Solanum; species Solanum dulcamara. The sequence continues at coordinate 26,968,682 of NC_077245.1, forward strand.
TGGTTAGAGACTATAAGGTCGAGGTCATTTCTGGTCAGATTTTATCATGCCGAGGTCTTTGCCGGCAATTGCACATATGGATGATCATTGAGTGTGCATATACATACTCTGCATATTTGTGTTGACAGTTTGATGCTTATTTGTGACTTGTGAATACTTGTACGATACATCTTATGATATTGAGTTGTGATCTGTACCTTATTAAACTATATAGTATAAACTGTTAGGTTGGGCTGGGTTTTTTCTGTGCATGTTGTAGTCTACAAATTCGGTTGGGTTGGAAACGGAGCTCGTGTATTCTTTTAGATTTACTAGTTAGTTTGTTGGGTACCATGTTGTTTGGTACTCACCCTTGCTTCTACACTTGTGTCGGTTCCGAGCCTGGACTTTGATCACCGTCTCTTTTCTTGATCATTCAAGGCTTTTGAGAGTTGAGAGAGGTAGCCATAGATATCCAGTGACCAAAGTCATTTCTAGCGTTAGAATCACCTCCCAAAACCATTGTAACTATCAGAAATTCAATCTGAGCAACCGAACCTCAAATGTTGACCATAGTCAAACTTGGATCAAACTTTTACTCAATTTCCAACTTCGGACCTAAATTCCACTTTTTAACTCCAAATTTGATTCCAACAACTCTCCTAGACTAATTTTCACATTCTAGAATTAATGAAATTGAAGAAATTTTGTTCCGAGACTCGAAACTCCAAATGACTCCGAAACTCAAAATTTAACAACTTAAGCCTTTAAAACCCATCTATCAAGTAAAACCCCAACTTTTCACAAGGTTTCCAAAAACTAACTTTCAGACTCAACCAAAAGTGACTCGGAGAAACTAACGGGAGGGGTAAAATAGTAATTTTATCAAAAATGATGAAAATGACCCTCAAGGTCATTACAGTTTTGGTTTTAGTCGGTTCTTTTGGTCTTTTTGATATTTCTCAATTTTTTTTACAATCACACCGTGATTAAAAAATAGATAAAATTGAAAAGATTGTTTCCTTGATCATGTAATCTAATGCCGCACTTTAAGTTCTCAATTGAAGGTGGTTCCTTTGGTCCTATGATTATATTGCTTAATGACATTTCAAAAACGCTTGAATAAATTTTTTAAAAAACAAGATGTATAATGTCCTCTTCAAGACATTCTCTTAGGAAAACATATATGTAAACATTGAAAGTTATAAACTAATTTTAAAAAATACTTACAAAGCATATTATAATAAATTATTTTTTTGTGTATAAAAAATAATAATTATATATGTATTATGTCGGTTTGGTTTGGATTCAATTTGACTTTTTTTTATTAATACCAAACCAAACCAACAATTATTGATTTATTTTTTTCAACGCTAAACCAACCAAACCAAACCAAAAGTCGGTTTGACTTGGTTCGTCGTTCGGTTTGACTTGATGGTTTGGCTTGTAAACCCCTAACTGAAAGTAAGTCTTTATGTTTGCATCGCATTTTCACATGTAACATCGCTCATTCTCGTCATTGCAAATATGATTCAAGATTGCATTTGACATCATAAGAATATTTTTCTTCAAAATCTAATCACAAAAGATAACTCGATTTCTCAAATTTAAAAAAAATTAAGAAGAAACTAAACCTTGAACGACTGGAAAGTAACTTTTTGGACTAAAAATTAAATCATATTCTTACCTGTTTGGGTTGATTTCATTCAAGAGAGATACCCATTTTAAAAAACTCCAACAACGTCTCTTTGCAAACATTTGGGGAAGATGTATTTAAAGATAAAATAATTAATTAATAGTGAAAGAAATAACACGTGACACTTTTTAATTGGTCTTTGGAAGCTAAAATATACATTCACGCAAGTCAACTGCGTGAAAACAAACATAGGAAGAAAATGGGTCAAAATGATCCATTTACAAAGATATTTAAAATTTTTATTTGGTAATTGAACGCCCATAAAGTTAAGGTATCTTTTTAAAAATTCGGGACAACTTAAGGTGTGCACCTTTATGTCTTTTCTCTAGTTAAAAAGAAAGGAAAGTGTAATTTGAAAATGGCAATTGAACCCCCAACCACACTATTTATATAATATATAATGACTGTTTATAAATATTACAACAATGTACATAAATATATATATACATCTATTATAAATAATTTTACATTATATATATAGACTATTTATATAATATAAATACATTATATATACATACATTTATTTAGCGGAGAAGGATAAAAAATTCTCCTGTACTATTATAAATAGTTTACCCCCTTTATATTTTTGGGCTAAATATACCATTTCTGTTATACCTTCGGTTCAAATATACCCCTCTCATTATACTTTGGTACAAATTCGCCCTTAATTTTAACGGAATAACACTTGAAAAACTCAAAATTAAATAATTCATCTCCAATTTTAAATATTCAATTTTTTAGAAATAAATAAAATTTCTAAGTACTAATTTAAGTTTTTTCTTAAAAATTATAATACAAAATGCATTGCATAATTTTAAGTACTAATACATCAATTTTTTTACTACTTTGAGTAATTTTTTTTAAATACTAATTTGAGTTTAAATGTAGGCATCAATTAGTGTTTGACTGGATTGAAGCATATTGGAGTATGCAAAAACTATCTTTCACAGAATAATCATCAATATTGCAGCTAATAGCTAATAATGATGCACATAAAGCCTAAGAAGAGCACTCCTTCGAAGAGTTAAAAAGGCAAATAAAACAAAATGAGAGAAAGCTCAAATTAAAGTAATTTAAATTATCTCATTAAGAAAAAACTAAAATTAGTATTTAGAAATTTCATGTATTAATACTTAAAAATATGCAATGCATTTTGTATTGTCATTTCTAAGAAAAAGAAACTCAAATTAGTACTTAAAAATTTTATTTATTCCTAAAAAAATCAAATATTTAAAATTGAAAATGAATTATTTAATGTTAAGCTTTTCAAGTGTTATTCCATTAAAATTAAGGGCGAATTTATACCAAAGTATAATGAGAGAGGTATATTTGAACCAAAAGTATAATAAAAAAGATATATTTAATCCAAAAATATAATAAAAAATATATTTAAATTATTTTTAATTGTATAAAGATATATCTGACCCTTCCATTTATTTAGTGTAATATTTTTTTGTTGCCCATATATGTATATAAGAAAGGAAAACTTGCATAAATATACAATATTAAGAAAATATTTACCATTTATAGCAATAAATATTTTTTTTCAGTGAACACTTATAATACAATTTTAATATATATTGCAGAGAACTATTTATAAAACATATATAATACAAGTTTTATAGATGGATAATACATTTATCACATATTTTAATAGATTTATAATACATTATGTTAATTTCTTACTACACAAACATAATATATATTTTAAAACACTTATAATACATTTATATTATATGCATAATTCACTTTTAATACAAGTGTAGATTTATCATAATATTGCTATATATTGCTATAAATGATAATAAATAAAAAATATCGCTAAAATCGACAATTAATTTTTAAAAACCACTCAATTAAGTAATTTTTTCTATAAGAAACTTTTAATCCATTTCGATCCAAATAAACTTTTAGAGTCCGGGTTATTATGGCCCACTCAAATTCATGTCAATCGGCTCATTTGACAACCGAGCCCAAGCTGTTTAATCGATCTCCTTATAGTTTTGGTGATTTCTCCTCCTCTGCTTGTAAAACTGTTTTCAGTCTGCACACAAAAACCTATTGCTTTTTGCTGCTTCTGTTGGCCCTTACCATTCTGTTATACAGAGAAACCGCTGTCGAGTAATATGAGAAAATTTGGTCTTCCCATACTCCACAGCGTTTCTCTGTATAACGAAATGTTTTAGGGTCACTACTCTTTCTTTTCTGGATCTTAAACCCTTTGCAACGTTTTTGACCTGCTGGTATCAATTTTACCCCCAAAAAGTGTTTTACCTAGAAGAACTGTCTTTTTTTTCCTTTTCAACTAAGTTTATCTTTGACGGTTATCTTTTTCGTATATCTTTTAAATTGTCAATCATTGCTTACTTAGCAAGTAGTTGCTGAATATATATATTTTAGATTCTCTTAAGGCCACAAATCACGAAAAGTCGGGGGTATGGCAGGAGGAGCTTCACTGCCTTCGTGCACGGCGGCGGGCAGTACCGAGTCGTCCAGCGAATCCTGGGGGGGGGGGGGGGCTGATTCCTTCGGGATACGGCTTTATCTCAAAAAATTTAAATATTTCATGCCCTAATTTAAAATGTTCCACCTCAGAAATCCAAACTATGCCACATAGATTAGTGAAATCCAAATTGTGCCACGTAAATTGGAACAGAGAGTAGTATGTTAGTTTGTCATCAAGGTAGATAGCAGGTTGTAGTAATAGAAGATGAGAAATGTGTCACTACTTGTTAGTGATAGTTGTGAGTTGCAAAAAGTTACTATGGAGTTGGAGTTAAATATTACTTGTAAAAGGAAAATGAGTTACACCCTAAAGTTCGACAATTTAAGAGCAATCAACTGCTGAGAAATGATTCCTAAAGGAATAACATAGAAGCTAATACCAAAACATTGATTTTTCTCAATTTGTGCGAGTTTTGTGTCTGTGAAACGAAAATATTGCTGTATGTTTACTAGCTTTCGATTGAAGTTTCTGAAACACTTGTTGTGTGGCATGTTATGGTTATACGCATATCATCTTTACTCTGTTATTAGTCCATTTTTGTATATTAATCCTAGCGGCAGCAGTGTTAGATACCTTTGGTGACTATTCAGCAACAACCTACTGAAATACACCAATTTTCTTTCCCTTTGCAGTGATTTGGTTATAAGGAAGCACCTTGGTAGAAGTAATGTAGTATGATTTACACCCAAAGCAAGTTTTTCTGAATAATGGTTAGGCAGGGAAGAGCACTGGGTTCTACACTACATGTGGACTTCTTAAATTTGAACTTTTCTCGACTTAGTAGACCATCATATGATTGATTAGTTGAATGATTCAACTTTCTGAGAATTGATCCTTTGACAGTTTAAGCCTTTAATTTGTACCGGCTGTAGAATTTCTGCTTCAGTTTTGGTGCAAAGAATGATCGGGAAATGGCAAGATATTAATGCCAACCTCATCATAGAATGCTCTCTTTGGGTATCATAAGTAGTTAAGGTAGTGCTTCAACATGTTGGGAGTCAAGAATAGTCTTCGCAAAAATGAAGAAACTAAGCATTGAAGCTGTGGATAAATAGCAAGTCTAGAGTCTCCGGTGCTGCACTGAGCATTATAGCTCAAATGAAGCCTCTTAAATAATTTCTTAGTCTGTTGCCACTCAATTACTCAACTATTGTAAGAAGCATGGACGCTCTACACTCAAATTTGATGCATCACTTCAGAGAAGGAGAAAAAGTAGAAAAGATGTTTGATGAAATAGTAAGGGATAACTCAAGCAGCACGTGTGGATTGCCGTACACTTAGATGAACATTGCAATGCACTCTAATCGTTTGTATCCTAATATTAGTGGAATGATAATGGTGTATATGACCAAAACTTTCTACCCTCAATAGAACGAAATAAGAAAGTTTGGTAGTTCTTGATGCCAGGGAAGGATTCCCCAAGGTTATGAGTGGAAATGTATGCGATTGAAGGAGCGGGGAGGGGTAGTTATGGAATGCTCATTGGCCTTTTTGGGCAGAGCGGATTCATATTCTTTGTTTATTAGATTTTAAGACGGTACAGATGATTTCTTAACATGAGAGAATGCACTTTAGTCCAAATATTTTGCACTCTGGGCAAAGGAAACAAAACGAAAGTCTGGTTAAAATACTAGAGGCCCAAGAGGATGATGCTAAACTAGTGGCAGAATTCGATGTCCTGTGATTTTAATTGTTACGGAATACTGTTTTTAAAGCACTAAAGTTAGTACTCTTATCATTTGTACAGCAATAGTTTCAATAATTTGACAGTTTCCCAAATTGTACTGTACTTATCTTATGTCGAAAGAAGTTCAGTAACAAATTGAGATTCATAATTGTGATTCAAGTTTCTTATTGATATACAATTAATAATTCTTTTTCACTTTTCCTTCTGGTCTTAGACAAGAAGTGACTCTCTTATGTGGATCCTTATTTGTTTCAGAAAGGAAGAATCTAGCAGTACATGGGATCATATTTGTGGACGAGGTATATTTTGACTGATGGACATGCTCGTTAGACCTGTCTCTGGAAAGAACCAGAAGAAAGAGAAAAGTTATCTTCAACAGACATTTATAAAGGAATTGTTGTATGCAGAACAAGTGTCCCTAAGTGAATAGTCTTTGGACGTGTTTTGGAATATAGTAAGTAATCGCTATATAGCATTTACATGGAAAGATGTCGAAAAAGAAAAGTTCTGCATGCCCTGCCCTTAAAGGTTCTAGAGTTTATGTGCATCACCATAACATTCTGTCACTTTAACAAAAACTCTATGTATATTTGTAAACCATTACTATTGACATCCAAGAGCTTCAACTTCTGTTAAATTTTTGTATAAAACTGGCTATGGTGGAGGAATTCTATTTGTCTTTGATGTAGTAATGCACATAAAGAGGCAGCCTCTTTTTCGCTTTATGAGCTCCTGAGGTATATGCCTCTCTTTATCTTGTCAATTGCCAAAGTCATCTATCTATCTCTCGGTTTTCTGTAGCCAAAATAAAGATACATGCGCAACTTTTAGTTTCTTGTATTATAACCTTCTTGGTTCTTTTAAAGACACTTTTGAGGCCTTGTTTGATCATGTAGGTACTGGGGTTGAATCCGCACTTCACCTTTTAGAGATTCTATGGATTCATGGGCTTTCAGGACACAGTTTAGTACAATTTTGCCATTTGGGCACCCACAAAAATCGATGGCAAATGTTTCCTCAGAACATCAGATCAACCTTCTGGTTTAACTGCACTTGATAAAGGACTTTGGTATCGAAGGAAATGCTTAGACTAAAAATTTCTTGTTGACGAATAGAGTGAAGAAGGTCATAGATTCCCTGGGTGCATGTTCTTGCACAAATTGCCATAATCCAACACCAGATGTACAATATTACACTATACATAAGACTATCGTCAATGCACTACAGCAATGAGTTGCAATGCTCGAGGTTCCTTAGCTTTGCCAGTATTGAACCAGTGGCTGTTTCTGTATTGGTGTACTTGTAGCAACTGCAGTTTTTAACAGACCTGAAATATTTGATTATTAATGATCTGAAGGTCAGTCCTTTCCATTGTCATTTATCATGATTTCAAATTCTTCTTGGTTCTTTTTGCTGTGAATTAATGGGTTAGGCAATAACTGACCTAAATTTGCATTTGCAACCTTTTGATTATAACTGCAAACTACTTTTGCAATTTTGAATGAATTATTGAAACAAAGAGGAACCTTCTCTTCTGATATCATATACAATGTGTACAAAGGTAATAATACACTTCATGAATTCCCATAAAGGAGAAAAATCAAAATAATATCCTACATATCTGCTCCTGTGATTGTGCTTACTATACATAAAAGACACTATTTTCAGATTATTCTGTAACACTCTCCCTCAAGGTAGAACATAGTCGTTGATCATACCCAACTTGTTACAGAGATAATCAACTCGACTTTCATTCAATGCCCTTGTAAGTAAATCAGCTAGTTGCTCTCCTATTTTCATATATATCCAGTGGAGATTAAGTTCTCTTGAATCTTCTCGCGAATAATTGATAATCAACCTCTATGTGTTTAGTTTTTTCCTGATACACTGGATTTGAGGCAATATAAAGAGCCAGTTGATTATCACACTGAAGTTTTGTTGGGTTGAAGCATTTACACCAACTAAATTCTGGTGTGATAATCAAGCTGCGCTTCATATCACCTCAAATCCAATGTATGATGAAAGAACTAAACATTCACACCAGTATATCATTATGCCACTATAGATGACGTGCAATTAATCAAAAGGTTAGTTGTGGAAATCACATTAGCCCATAAATGCTTAGCGACTTTCATTTGGAATGACAAAGCATGATCAGTCTCAAGGAGATGTCTATTTTTCTTCTCAGGCACCCCATTTTGAAAAGGTATATAAACACGGAGAAGATTGATGGAAAATACTGTGTTGATTCGTGTAGTTAGGTATACTTGGCACATATGACAAGGAATAGATGAAGTGGGTTTAACAGTCCCAAATCCCTCAATGTTACAGTTCGACCCATCAATAATAGTTACAGGAGATGGTACTTTGTGTGACCAAAAACTAAATAAGATTTTTGGATTGCCTGTCACGTGATTGATGGCACCAGAATTAGTAACCCATTAGTTTGAGGATACGATGCAACATTTATTACCTGACTCAGCACGAGCAGTGACTAGAGCAGGTCCTTTCATGGGGTTGTGATACTGAGAGAGTCTGGCATACTCATCAGCTGAAATTGTAACAGTATTTGCTAAAGATGAACTAAATACAGAAAGATTGGCAGTCTGAGTTGTTTAGTTGTGACTCTATAACTTCTTACAATGCCACTTTATGTGTCCACGTTCCTTGCAGTAGTTACAAACAATGTTATTGTTGCCTCTTTTGTTTTTTTCTTCCTTCCAGTACTATTTCTCACTCGTCGTTTGGTTTTAAGTATATCGGTTTGCTGATTAATGGATGGACAACAGTCGATTGAAAACATCTTGGAGAGAGGTGATCTCAGAAATTAAGAGAATCAGGGATTTTGCAGTCCCAAATTCTGATGGTAGTCCAGCTAGAATACTCATTATTGCCACTTGTTCCCTTTGCACCTGTTATACCTTGATGTCAGTACTGAATGGCAGAACCATATTCAGTTCCTCATAGGTTTTCTTCAACTCCATGAAATATGTAGTGAGTGACTTAGCTTTGTTCTCCGCTCGATAGAAAGCCTTACATTATGTAAGTTACATACTTTATAAATTCAAGAAACATTTCCTTTGCCAGAATAAAGGAACTGCAAATAATCCATTAATTCCTTAACTGTTAATAAACTGTATTGGAAAATATTAAACAGTAACAGAAACTTTTGAAAGTAATAAAAAACAGAATCTGAAAATATTAATGCAAAAAAAGAATCGAGCCCACTGAATGCACAGTGTGTCCTTAAGGAAATTATTTCCCTCAAAGTAGCCCAGGTTTTTTGGAATCTTTCCTCCCAGGATAGAACGATTACTCACCAAAGTAGAGGTACTGCAAATCTTTGATGACAGCGAACCACTTGAAGGATGTATATCACACGATTTTAGTAAGTGCAGAAAGAAGAAGAAGAAGAAGAAGAGGGTATGTTCAGAATTTCGTATGGAACATTCTGAAGATTTACAGATATATATAGACTGTTTATACCTTTTCAGAAAAGGCACCTGTTGGGAAAAAGTTTGCCTGTTGAGAAGGTTTACAACTTTTCGGACAAGGTTGCAACCATTCAAAAATCCGTTGGAAAAAACGGAGGGAAATTTTAAATTAATCCGGGAAAAACCGGGTCGCGGGTCGCGGGTCAGGATTTTTTTCCCCTTAATTAATTAATTAATTAAATAATATTAATTAATTAAAATTTAAAGAAAATTTGGTCCAAAACGATTATCAATCAATCATATCAATTGACCAAATCCAAATCCAAATCCAAATCCAAATCCAAATCCAAATCCAAAGCCGAAGTCGTAGCCGTAGCCGTAGCCGTAGCCGTAGCCGTAGCCGTAGCCGTAGCCGTAGCCGTAGCCGAAGCCGAAGCCGAGCCGAGCGAGCGACGACGACGACGGCGCGAGGGGAGACCCTCTTCTTGACCCTTTAGCAACATGAAGGAGTGCTTCTATTTTTAAATAGGAGACTTTTTATTTCCACCACCTATGTGGGACCAAAGCTTATTTAATAAAATAAGAGAGAACATATTATTTCCTCTCCACTTCTTTTTCCCTCAATTTCCCATTCAACCTATCAATTAAACCCAACAATCCCCCCACATGAATGGGGAATGTCTACAAGAAAAAGGAATGCACGGATAAGTGTGTGATATACAAGCGAAGATAATTGCATCTGGATAAGTAGGTTTCCCTTTGAACTTTCCATAGTGAACTTATATAGGATATACTCGATCAATCGGTAGATGCGATATCTTTGAACCGTCGAACTTTGTTGTATAACTAGACAACATAAGTCACACAATCAATCATCAACCATCTATGGTTCTCACGGTTGTGTTCATTTCAACCATGAACACCGCCTGGTTTCGTGAATGCATAGAGAATGGGACTTTACTGTCATTCCCCTTGAAGCGGCTTATACTTCACATTCACATAGGTGATTTCTAAACGTGTAGTCCTATAGACACACTATCTAGTTATTTTCCGTCAGATTTAGATAATCATTAAAAAACCTTTAAAGCTTTATTAACTCATTAAAAGCTTTAAGGTTTTATCCTTTGTTTCTGAACATTGTCATCATCACGAGAATGGGTTGAGTTATTTGACAATGTTGAACCGTCAATCATAACTTTGTTTGATCTCTTTGAACCTAGTTCTTGGGATCTCCAGTCTACTAGGTAGAGTTACCGCCATGTTGACTTGTCCTAGGCCTTAACCCCATTCCCCTCGATGATCTTTCAACAGCCTCTCTAGATAAGCCTTTTGTTAGTGGATCCGATATATTATCTCTTGACTTTACGTAGTCAATAGTGATAACACCACTAGAGAGTAGTTGTCTAACAGTATTGTGTCGCCGTCGAATGTGACACGATTTTCCATTATACATGACATTTCCTGCCCTTCCTATTGCCGCTTGGCTATCACAATGTATACATATGGATGCCAAAGGTTTGGGCCAAAATGGAATATCTTCCAAAAATTTCGAAGCCATTCAGCTTCTTCACCAGCCTTGTCTAAAGCTATAAATTCAGACTCCATTGTAGAGCGGGCGATGCATGTCTGTTTTGATGATTTCCAAGACACTGCTCCTCCACCAACGGTGAAAACATATCCACTTGTGGATTTAACTTCAGATGATCCGGTGATCCAGTTTGCATCACTATATCCCTCAATTACTGCGGGATATTTATTATAATGCAAAGCATAGTTTTGGGTGTGTTTCAAATACCCCAAGACTCGTTTCATTGCCATCCAATGAGTTTGATTAGGATTATTCGTGAATCGACTCAACTTGCTAATAGCTCATGCTATATCTGGTCATGTACAATTCATAATATACATCAAACTTCCCAAAACTCGTGCATAGTCCAATTGTGAGTCACTTTTACCTTCATTCTTTTAAAGTGCAAAACTTACATCAATTGGAGTTTTTGCAACATTAAAATTTAAATACTTGAACTTATCAAGAATGGTTTCAATATAATGTGATTGTGATAATGCTAGACCTTGTGGAGTTTTATGGATCCTAATTCCTAAGATTAAGTCAGCAGCCCCTAAGTCTTTCATGTCAAATTTGCTAGCAAGCATACGCTTCGTAGCATTTATATTGGCAATGTCTTTACTCATTATCAACATGTCATCAACATATAAACAAACAATGACTTCATGATTTGGAGTATTTTTAATGTAAACACATTTGTCACACTCATTAATCTTAAATCCATTTGCCAACATTGTTTGGTCAAATTTTGCATGCCATTGTTTAGGTGCTTGTTTAAGTCCATAAAGTGACTTAACAAGTTTGCACACTTTCCTTTCTTTACCTGGAACTATGAAACCCTCAGGTTGTTCCATGTAAATTTCTTCCTCTAATTCTCCATTTAAGAAAGCCGTCTTAACATCCATTTGATGAATTTCAAGATCATATACAGCTGCAAGTGCCACTAACACCCGAATAGATGTTATTCTTGTTACCGGCGAGTATGTGTCAAAGTAATCAAGACCTTCTTTTTGTCTATAACCTTTGACCACAAGTCTTGCCTTATATTTATCAATAGTGCCATCAGCTTTCATTTTCCTTTTAAATATCCATTTTGATCCTAAAGGTTTATTTCCAGGAGGAAGATCAACCAATTCCCATGTATGGTTATTCAAAATTGATTGAATCTCACTATTGATTGCCTCTTTCCAAAATGCTGAATCAGAAGAAGACATTGCAGCTTTAAATGTTTGAGGCTCATTTTCAAGCAAGAATGTCACAAAATCTGGTCCAAAGGAAGTAGATATCTTTTGACGTTTGCTACGCCTTGGATCCTCTTCGGATGGTTTACTTTCCTTTTGAACTTCTCTTGGTCGTTTAGATCTTTCACTTGAGGATTCACTTTTAGTTTTATACGGATAAATATTTTCAAAAAATTCAGCATTGTCTGATTCAATTACCGTATTAACATTAATTTCAGGATTGTCCGATTTGTGAACCAAAAATCGACAAGCTTTGCTATTTGTAGCATAGCCAATAAAAACACAATCCACGGTCTTTGATCCGATTTTTACCCTTTTGGGCAAAGGAACTTGGACCTTTGCTAAACACCCCCACACTTTGAAGTATTTCAAGTTGGGTTTTCTTCCTTTCCATAGTTCATATGGAATAGTTTGTGTTTTGCTGTGGGGTACTCTGTTGAGTATTCGATTAGCTGTAAGGATAGCTTCCCCCCACAAGTTCTGCGGTAAACCGGAACTTATTAATAAAGCATTCATCATTTCTTTTAATGTTCGGTTTTTCCTTTCCGCAACTCCATTTGATTGAGGTGTGTAGGGGGCAGTAGTTTGATGAATAATTCCATATTCTAAACATATCTTTTCAAAAGGAGATTCGTATTCTCCACCCCTATCACTTCTAATCATTTTTATCTTTTTATTCAATTGATTTTCTACTTCGTTCTTGTATTGCTTAAATGCATCAATTGCTTCATCCTTACTATTAAGCAAATATACATAACAATATCGAGTGCAATCGTCAATAAAAGTTATAAAATACTTCTTTCCACCACGAGTTGGTGTAGACTTCATATCACAAATGTCTGTGTGAATCAATTCTAAGGGACTAGAATTCCGTTCAATAGATTTATAAGGATGCTTAGCATACTTAGATTCAACACATACTTGACATTTTGATTTATTGCAATCAAAGTTAGGCAATATATTTAAATTAATCAGTTTTCGCAAGGTTTTATGATTGACATGTCCTAAACGTGAATGCCATAAATTATTTGACTCAAGTAAGTAAGAAGAAGCTTGAACTTTATTATCATCAACAACCATTACATTTAGTTTGAAAAGACCCTCAGTGAGGTAGCCTTTTCCTAGATACATTTCATTCTTACTGGCAACTACTTTGTCTGAAACTAGAACACACTTGAATCCATTCTTGATAAGAAGGCCGGCAGACACCAAATTCTTACGCATTTCTGGAACATGATACACTTTGTTCAGCGTCACCACCTTGCCGGATGTCATTTTCAGAAAAACTCTCCCATATCCTTCAATCTTTGCAGTTGCAGAATTTCCCATATAGATCGTCGCATCAGGTGCTGCAGGGGAATAAGTAGAGAAGGCTTCTCGGACTGCACACACATGCGAAGTAGCTCCTGAATCAAGCCACCATTCTTTGGGATTACCTACTAAGTTGCATTCTGATAGCATTGCACACAGATCATCAATAGCTTCTTTATTTTCCACCATATTGGCTTGTCCCTTTCTCTTGTCCTTTTTCGGAAGACGACAATCTGGAGCTTTGTGTCCAACTTTCCCACAATTATAACAATTGCCTTTGAACTTTTTCTTGTTCTGCTCCTGATTCTTTCCAAAAGGTTGCTTCCTTTTCTTATTCTTTGGAGCAGCATCTTCAACGATGTTCGCTCCTATAATTGCTGAATTTCCACGCAACTTCTTTTCTGCTGTTTTGTTATCTTCCTCAATTTTGAGACGAATCACAAGATCTTCCAACTTCATTTCCTTACGCTTGTGCTTTAGATAATTTTTGAAATCTCTCCACGAAGGAGGCAACTTTTCTATCATCGCAGCCACTTGAAACGCTTCATTAACTACCATGCCTTCAGCAATAAGGTCATGAAAAATAAGTTGCAGTTCTTGAACCTGGGTTCCAACAGTCCTGCTATCTATCATTTTATAGTCTAGGAACTTAGCAACCACAAACGTTTTCAAGCATGCGTCTTCAGTCTTGTACTTCTTCTCAAGTGCATCCCACAATTCTTTAGAAGTTTTTATAGCACTGTAGACATTATACAAATCATCATCCAAAGCACTTAGGATATAACCCTTGCATAGAAAATCTGCCTGTGTCCATGCCTCAGTAATCATAAACTTTTCATTGGCCGGCATATCAGCAGCGGGCACAGGAGGGTCTTCATTGGTGAACTTCTGCATACCAAGAGTGGTAAGCCAAAAGAACACCCTTTGCTGCCATCCTTTGAAATTGGCTCCAGAAAATTTTCCTGGTTTTTCTGCCGGTGGCACAGAAGTGCGGCTTGTTGCAGCAACAGTCGCAGAAGTAGTAGCAGTATCACTTGTCATTTTCTTTCACTGTCAAAATAGACAAACTGTCTTAATATTTCAGAATATCAGACCTTTTACAAAAAAAAACAACGATGAAGTTTTTATACTCTTCAAATCGTTGTACAAGTATGAACTTTAATATTCCAACGAAGTTTTTATACTCTTCAAGTCAGAATATTTATTTCATATGGAGTAGAAAACCACACAGGTTTTAGTCTCCAAAAGTATAATACAGTTTAATCAAAAATCAAAATAACGATAATTTCCTTAAGATTGTTAATAAACTGTATTGGAAAATATTAAACAGTAACAGAAACTTTTGAAAGTAATAAAAAACAGAATCTGAAAATATTAATGCAGAAACAGAATCGAGCCCACTGAATGCACAGTGTGTCCTTAAGGAAATTATTCCCCTCAAAGTAGCCGAGGTTTTTTGGAATCTTTCCTCCCAGGATAGAACGATTACTCACCAAAGTAGAGGTACTGCAAATCTTTGATGACAGCGAACCACTTGAAGGATGTATATCACACGATTTTAGTAAGTGCAGAAAGAAGAAGAAGAAGAAGAAGAAGAAGAAGAGGGTATGTTCAGAATTTCGTATGGAACATTCTGAAGATTTACAGATATATATAGACTGTTTATACCTTTTCAGAAAAGGCACCTGTTGGGAAAAAGTTTGCCTGTTGAGAAGGTTTGCAACTTTTCGGACAAGGTTGCAACCATTCAAAAATCCGTTGAAAAAAACGGAGGGAAATTTTAAATTAATCCGGGAAAAAACGGGTCGCGGGTCAGGATTTTTTTCCCCTTAATTAATTAATTAATTAAATAATATTAATTAATTAAAATTTAAAGAAAATTTGGTCCAAAACGATTATCAATCATATCACGAAGCCGAAGCCGAAGCCGTAGCCGTAGCCGTAGCCGTAGCCGTAGCCGAAGCCGAGCCGAGCGAGCGACGACGACGACGGCGCGAGGGGAGACCCTCTTCTTGACCCTTTAGCAACATGAAGGAGTGCTTCTATTTTTAAATAGGAGACTTTTTATTTCCACCACCTATGTGGGACCAAAACTTATTTAATAAAATAAGAGAGAACATATTATTTCCTCTCCACTTCTTTTTCCCTCAATTTCCCATTTAATCTATCAATTAAACCCAACATTAACAAGTTCACATTGATAAACCAAACCAACAAGGTCATTATCAATAGAGTTGATAGTTTTTCAAGAGTAGTTTAGTATCCTCTCTCATCCAAGCTTTAGTTTCATCAGGTGGAGGGCCTTGTATGAGGTGATCTTCCTTTTCAACACTTGGCAAATAGACCCTAATTTTCTTACTCCAGTCTACATAGTTAGTTGGACCCATTTAATTTAGGCATAATACATAAATATGACCCTTAACTTGGCTTCAACTGCCAACTATGACCTCTAACTTTACTAATGCACAAGTAGGCACTTTAACTATCCAAAACTTTAACAAATAGACACATTCGTCCTACATGGCATCCTACATGACGATTTCGTGTCTTATGTGACGTCCTATGTGTATTGTGCCACGTATGATATGCGTGTCTACTTGTTCAATTTTATACAAGTTTAAGTGCCTACTTGTGCACACCTAAAGTTGGAGGGCATAAATATGAAATGAGGTCAAGTTAAAGGGCATATTTATGTATTATGCCTTTAATTTATATTCTGTGATCTTGGACAGTGCTGGAACTATCTCAGTCACAGTGCTTTTATTGTCAGCCATTTTCAACTAATAGTTTTTCAGTCAGACAATGACTAACAAAGAAAACAGTGTGTAGAAGTCCAAAGTCTAAACTACACCAGCAACCAAGGTGACAGAGTAACCAAAGCAGCTACCCAAAATAAAGTAAAAGGGAAACAATGGTGCAAAACGGATTGATACCACAGCCAAAGTGACCAGAGTAACCAAAACAGCTACCAAAGTAAAGTCGACGAGAAACCTGTTATGCCAAACAGTCTATTCAAAGCCAAACCAGAATTTCTGAAGCAAAAAAAGGTCTCCAATCAGGATGCGAGCACCAGGGATGCACCGGAAAAGGGAAGGCGATTCTGGAGATTGAAATCGATTCTGAAGCTGTCGTCTTACATGGCGGCACATGATGAACAGATCGAGGTTGTAGGTGGAGCGTGATAGCCTAATTTCTCTAATACTATGAAACAAAGAGGAACCTTCTCTTTCTGAAGATCAAGGGGATTTACTTTAGTTTCAAGCTAGTAATATGATCAAGAGAATTTACTTTTACTTCAAGGCTACTAATTATATCCTTCAATTCAACTAAACTGATTCATATGAATGGGTTACCTTAGTTCTTATTCTAGTGGTAAACCAATCTGATTTAAGGTTTCAAGTTCCTTTGCTTTAATAGACATTAGGTTCAGTAGTACTTGGTCAAACTTATCTATATCACTCTATATAGCATCAGTTCAGGATTTAATCTAGCTTATTCCCTGTTTTTCTTATTTCTAAATGAGTATTCATGCATCATTAAGATTCTTCAAGGTGAAACTGCAGGGATTCTTTCTTGAAAAAGATACAAGGATCAAGGAAAACTTTCTTAGTTGGAATATCTGCTTCACTCCTAATGGTAGCAATTTAAAGATTGACAGAATTCAACTCTCAACTCAGTTTCCTGAAAAACTTCCTTCTGTTTGCTGTCTTAACCAGATTAAGGTGTATTTCAGCCACTTTGGAATTAAGATTAATCAATGTATGGTCTCAGATTTTTATCAGTAGCTGTGCATAGAAAATTTTGATCTATGATATCTTGGCTTATATGCAGGCAACCTGAGAGCAAGTGGAATTTGCATGCTAATTTTATATCAGACAATGGCTACCACTGTTTAATATCTCATTCCATGTCTCTGCTCTCTCTCAAGGCACAGTCACAGATAAAGAACACACAGGCAACTGAAACGTGTGTATATATATTCCGTACTGACAGGCTAATCGAGATGATAGTTTTCTGCGAAGTTGTGATTTATTTTGAGCTGGGAAGTCATGAAATCTACGTGCAGTAATAATTTTGGTACATTGTAATCTCAAAAAAGAAATTATACCACTGCACTTTTGTTTTCACTACTTCAAGTGTTATTTCTGTTGCACTCCTCTATATGAAGAGACTCTGTATTGTCTCAGATGAGATGACCCTCTATGTACTTGTTTACTATTCTCTGTCGCATGTTGTGGGTTTGCACTGGTCTAAGGATTCTTGTATGCAGATGACTTCTCAGCAGAGGCATCCATTGCTTTTGAAAGTCTCACTTTCTCGAAGCTTCAAGGTTGCTTCAACAGAAGAAATCAGGGAGGTGTTATCAGTTGAAGTGATCAAATTCTCTGTTCCTCAGAAAAGTTATTCTCTTCATGGGGCACTAGCAACTAGTACTCCATCTTAGACTTGAAATGCAGGGACTGGATGTGAGCCAATGCAGCAGCATCTATTGGTAAATTCTGACTTTGTGAGGTGGTCAAGTAAGCAATTGTGTGCTCATACAAGAAAACAAGCAAGCAAGAAAGAGTGTGAGAGCAAAGGTGAGAAATAAAAGTGAGCAACAAAGAGATTTACTAGAGTATGAGCGAAAGGAAAAGTGAGTGCAAAGATTTGTAAGGTCGAAACAGATCCTTATGTTATAATAATAAAATTCAAGTTATAAACAATCGATTTTACTCAATAATATTGAACAAAGAAATCTCACAAAGAATGAATTGTTTAATGAATTTCAATTCTTGAATGATGTATATAAATACAGCAGCATGCCAAATACTTTATAAGGTTTCCAAATACTCCATTTCATGTTATATAGTTTGAATTGACAGAGTTTAGAAAGAACGATTTTTGAAACTTGTGGTCTAAAATAAGTCATAAAGATTTGTGAGATTATTAATCATTTTATTAAGAATAAAATAAGTATTTAAAAGTTAAATTGTTACTAAATATAAAAACATGTAATCATGATATATGGAGGAGTGTTATACAAATTGGAATGGAAGGATTAGTCTTCAAGAAATATGGATCTTATATATCTTTGGGTAGTTGGATGAGATGGGCTGCAGCACTTCTAAAGAAATTGCAACCCCTCACTCCCTCAGGCAGTCAGCGACCACAATCTGAATAGACTAACCAAATTTGATCTGTTTCTGTTAGCTTCCACATTTGCCTAGCTAGCTAGTTTCTGTTTCTAGTTTGGTTCTCTTTTCTTTAATCATTGTCCTCCCTTGGCTGCTAGTGAAATTAAAGAGGATATTCTGGTCAAGTACCATAGAGGAATAATATACTGCATGCTCACCCCTAACCTAGCTAGATCGATGCAAGTTGCATTTTGTCTTCTACACATACGCTTAGTTATCTTATGAGTACGTTATAAGTTAATTTTTGTGCCCGTATCTATATAGATTACTTATATCACTGAGTTAAGTTGATCTATACTATTAGTTATATCATATCAAATTATATGTGTAGACATCGAAATTTTATAGAATCTACAAGACAAGTCCAATCTTTGTTAGGGTTCTTTTAGGCTGCTCCAGTCTAAACCTAAAGCTTATGGGGTAACGCGCATATTCTATTGAATACACATCTCGAAATCCCATTAATTCCTCGGATATATTTCATAAAGAGATTAAGGCATCAAAAAATATTTTTTATCAAAGCCGACACCCGACATTTGGAGCTATCAAATGTATTATGAGGAGGTAGACATCATCCTACATACTCAAAATACGCTATCTCCTCATAACACACTATTAACAACCCTGGAATCACGAAGAAAATTTAGAGAAAAAAAATCAAAGAATGAATCAAATTTTACTCACAAATATTCATCAATAAATTCTATGTTTATCATAACATACATAGTGAGAGAGGGGAAGAGAGTCAACAAGTCACTGAGTTAGATTGAAGTATTAAAGCATATATTTATATACTCCATTTTGCAATAAGAAAGAACCCTTATTCACCTAGAAAGTCATTTTCCTTTGTTCAATCTGATTCCTACTTATATATATATTTTACTTCTGTTCAAGTCTGAAAAACATCATTAGTAATGAGCAAGTAAGAGAAAAAGCTAGAATGGTGATAAATTACAAAAAAATTATAAAAAATGTTAGGCCTTATAAACTATGCTAGAAATTTATATATATAAAGGAATGATGCATATTTCATCCGTCTCTTGATACTCATATATCCTATGACTTCCTACAGGGAATTTCTAAAATGTAAAGAATTTATTTTAGCATTACGATTTGATCGATTATATATAGCATGGTCATTAATCTTTTTTCTATGTTGTCATACAAGAAAGAATTACATGTTGTTGTCGGTCATCTAACTTGATAGTGGAAATTGAAATTCTTTTGGACCTCAATGGTGATTTTCTCTCTGAAAGTATTTATATATAATACTACTGGATGGATTTGAATTTAGTGGAATGGTATGGCAATAGTATTTTTTTTCCATCACCACTAAGCTCTAGCAAACCTAGACTCCTCCTCAGTCTATTCTTTCCCTTTCTTCTCAGTACTCAATCAATTTTTGCATGGACATTAACACAAGATAAGTAATTCACGTTTTGGCTTCATTCCTTTACTTGTATGTACTTATTACCTTATCTTCTAGTACCACATTATGGGCACATTTCTCAACTTCCTCTATATAATTCTCATTATCTCTTTCTTCCTCCTATCATTGACTAATAATTTATCAATTTATTCATTTTTCCTTTTTGGGAATGCAAAAGAGAGTAGAAGTTGAAGATAAAAAAAGAGCTCCAAAAGGACATTTTGTGGTGTATGTGGGCAGTGAAATGACAAGGTTTGTTGTTCCTACATCTTACTTGAAGAATCCATTGTTCCAAAAGATGCTTGATAAGGCTGCAGAAGAATATGGTTTTCATAACAGAAATAGAATTCTTCTTCCTTGTGATGAATCTACCTTTCGCCAGCTTCTTATCACAATTTTAGGCAAGTCCTAGCCCATAAAAGAGAGATCAACCTTATAAATTTTCTCACTTAGTATTATTTCCTTCCTTAGGTTGAGGTGATTGTTGAGTATCTAATTTGTATATACTCATGGTGTAATATTATGAAATTTTACTCATCTAATTACATATTATATAACATATAATTAATATGTACTATTCTTTTCTGGGTTACTAATTTCACTTTTTTTGCATAGTTATCTATTTATTTATTTTTGTCTATTGTTGTAAGCCATGAATTTTTCAACTCAAAGTGTTTTTTATTTAACTTTAAGGGACTTGTGATTGTAGGGATGCATGGCATTTGGCCCACAGCCATTTGGCATATTCTTGTATCCTAGTTGCATGATTTATTCTTATATTTTGTGATACTCATAAAAGACCAACTCGTAGCTATTTAATGTCGATCACTAATAATATGTGAAGGATATTATAGCGCGCATGCTCATTTCCCCGAGCCAAATGGATAAAATAAAGCAAAGTTATTACTATCTCTTTAAAAGTAAAATATTGTCAATAAAGTGATCATTAACCCTTTAGTATGTGCAATTCATATCAGATTATTATTAGTTCATGTACGTGTAAATGAAAGATTATTTCTAATTTGTTTCTAAAGTTATGAGTTCAACTAAACTCACTATAAAAACACGTGGGTTTTAGTCACTGTCACTAAAATCATCGTGACTGATACCCACACTAATTTTTTCGTAGGAGAATCAACACTTAACAACCTAATTCATGCAACAATTCTAGCTAAAAAATGGAAGCACAACGGAATAAAGTCTAAGTCTTAACTAAATAAATAAATATGCGATAGTCTAACTATTATAACCCCAGAATTCGAAATTCATCGTACTAAAATATCTACTTAACAAGTCTAATAAATAGTAATAACTAGTAAAAAAAGGAGTTTCAATGTATGAAAAGAAAGACATCACAAGCAAGAGGATCTGCGGCAGCTCGAACAGAAGTAGCTCCCCCTTAGATCTGGAACAGTTCAACTAAATGCGAGCTCTAATAGACGCTCTGAATCACAGTCTACATTTAAAAAAAGTGCAGGAGTTGCATTAGTACAAGCAGTCTGTACTGGTAGGCATCATAGGCCGACTAAAATTAATAGCAAATATATAATCAAAATTATAAAACACATGAATAGACATTTGCACATAATTAACACATAAGCACATTCATCACACCATCACAGGTCCCTAGAACCCAGGATGAACCTAGACATAAACACAACTCATAACCTTCCATTAACACATTCACAATTCAACTCACAGACTTGTCAAGTTTAAGGTAGATCATCCACACTGGGAATTAATAAGAGGAATTTATGTGCAAGAGTTAAACGAATACTACTCTTTATTTCAATATGCTAACCACTCCAGTGTTACGATCCAACTCCGTAGGTCGTGACTGGTGCCCGATTTGGACACCCATACGTACCCTTAGCCCCATTGAGTATGTTAGCAGAATGAGGAAATCAAAATAGATCGCTAGAGAGCGCATGAAAATAGATGTGGCATACAAAGGCCGTTAAGGCCGTCATTGAACACAAGCCCAAAACATATATACATAACCCACATCACAAGTCTACAAACCTCTACAGAATGATAGTCTAGTCATATGATGGGACAGGGCTCCATCGTACCCTTAACCAACATGTACACATGTACAATAGAAAAGTTAGTACCAAAATAGGGCTCCGGACAAAGGAGCACTGCCAACCAATAGGGTGGATGTCCTAAGCGAGCGGATCAACAAACCGAGCGTCTGTACCTGCGGGCCTGAAACACAGCCCCCCCGAAGAAAGGGGGTCAGTAAGGAAAATGTACCAAGTATGTAAAGCATTGACTGTAATAAGTAAAGTCATTACCACAGCAGAATGTGCAAAAATGAGCAAAGTATCCAGAAATATCAAAATGCTTATCATAACCACAGATAAGGTATGCAAAAAAATATATGCCATATTCATCCCCATTATGGGACTTGGTGAACAAATCGTGGTCGCCGCCCCATCACCAGCGCCACAACACATTATAACTCTAGAGTAGGGAATATCTCTGTAATAGATCATATCATATTAGATGGTCATATCAGATCATATCATATCATATGTGTACATGACACATCATAACTCCACAAATCCCTAGTACAGGCCATACCTGCCCCCTCACGTCGGGGCATGGCGAACAATGCAGAGAAATACGCATGATAACAAATCCTGGCCCAGTCTCAGTGAAAGAAGCATTGAGGCATCCACGAGTGAAGTAGTGGGAAACTAGATGCAATTTAAAATACAAAACATTTTCAGAGACTCGATAGCGTAACTTCGATGCCAAGTCATATAAGAGAAATTGAGTAATAATCATAGTGCATGTCTTTCAGATGTCACAATGGTCTATGTCAAAATAGTCTTTCTGAAATCATTTCCATATTTCAAAATATATTATAGGGCTCAATGGAATAATTAAAATAAGCTATCGTTCAAAATCAAGACAAGAGTCATATCAAGTACCTTTTGAAAGTTACTATGGATTATATCAAAATGGAACTTCTAGAATTATATACTCGTATCAAAGCGTAATAAAATGTCCTTTGGAAATCAAGAAATTGGCCATCCTAGTGGCTCTAGGAATAGGAACTTCCTTGGAATCATAAAAAAAATTTATATATTTTTTTCATAAAGACCACGCCAAAAGAAATATTAGCTTTTCATACTTATGTCGAAACATGCCAAGAGAAAGAATAAGCTTTACATACTTATGCCAAAAACATGCCCAAAGGAGGAAATGTTAGCTTTACATACCTCTTACGGATTACTCTTAACACGTTTGCCTCGTCGTCTCTTGAACCTATTTAACATGAAATTAATTCTAAGGTTAGTGACCTTCGACTTTCCATCTTGTAATTCTACCACCAATTACCCATAGGAACCAATCCCTTATCCATTCCCTTAGACTAGTTCATTACTAGTTCCGAAGTTAGTGGAAATCGGGCAGTATCTCCCCTATAACTTGGCCTATCCAAATTATAATCTTAGAATCCATATTACCCACACTAACCAGCAGAAAATACACGACCATACCATTGCAACATTTCCCAAAGCAAGTCCCAAACAGCCTACTTAAAACTACGATACCAAAAGAGGGTTGTTAATCTCTATTTCATAAAACCTTTAACCATACGTAACGGAGGGTCATGTGGCTGCAACCAGAAGATACCAAACCAATTTTTGAATACTTTCTATACCTGCAACACACAATGAAACCACCTTCAAGGGAACACAACAACCACAACACACTACTCGACTTCGATTTAACTATAACGACCTTAGTTTAGTTTGTTTCTAACGTCAAGCATCCTTGTGCAATTTTTATACTTACAGCCACATATAATATGTGTAATATACTCCATAACAACACCATAAACTAAAAATTAAAATAAAAACCCTTACCTTACCCAAAATTGGCCAAAGCTTGCCAAAACTCGCCTCGGAAGTTCCTTAATTACGGCTGAAGCGTTGGGCTGTTTGCTATCCATTTTGTGCTGCTCCAAACCATAACTTTACATTATTAACACCTTCATATCTTCTTGGTATACCCTATATAATTAATTCATGGAATGAAAGTCGGAGCTTACCCTTTTCTTAGCAAAAGCCATCGCCCCCCTCTCTTAGTCTCTTAGGGTTTCTTTTTCTTTTTCTTGACTTTGTTTTGGATGAAGAATGTAATAAGAGTCATAAAAATACATATATAAGCTGCCTTAGTATTTGACACATGGCATCCCCTAAGGGATGACACATGGCATCCCCCTAGGGTCCCACCTCGTTCATGCATCCAATCCAAAGCCGCCACGTGGTAACGTGGGACCCACCTCAAGTAGGTGTGTCACCTATGTGGTCCAAGTAGGTGCATCACCTACTTAATCCAAGTAGGTGCATCACCTACCTATTTCAAGTAGGTGCTACATCTCCTTATTTCTCTTCCGTGGGTTCATAATCTCATCTCACTTTAATAGCCTATGTATCTCTTGCTACTTAAGCTCAACGTGCACTCAAGTAGATTAGTTATGTAAAAAATCCAAATTGGTATCTTATGCAAGTAATTCAAGTCCCACGACTTGTTATTTTGGCCCCCCCAACTCATTTCAAATCCTTATAACTCTATTTCCGATCTTCTCTCTTATAGAGTATCTCCTTCTCCTTTCCTTAGGATTATTTGATAGCGTTATAGATTATACGAATCACATGACAACTTCTAGGAAACTTAAGAGCCTTTCCAGAAACTTAAGAAGCATTCCAAGGTACAAAAGTATGGGATGTAACATCCTTCCCCCCTTTAGAACATTCGTCCTCGAATATGAACCAAAACCTTCCTCCAGATCTTATACCGACTATATAGAGAGTTCCTCTATCCCATTGCCATAATATATACTTTCATAGATGTCACGACCTAAGCCTAGGGCCTAGACGTGACATGGCGAATGAGGAACCCGAAAGTACCTCAAACAAGCCTCTTAGCATTCTTTTAGCCTTTCATAGGTAATGATGATAAATAGACAAGCGGAAATCATAATAATAAATCTTCAACTTACATATGTCCAACAATACCTCTAACTATTAGATTTAATGGGGCTAAGACAAGTTCCTAGCTCACCCTCAATCATAATAGAAGAAATACCATAATAAAATATCTTAACATATCATAAGCTAGAAAGACAAAGGAGTATTGTTCCCGGAACATGGGAACTCACCAAAAGTAGTCTTCAATGGAATATCAACTAGCCACGTGGAGGAGAACGAGGAGGAGCAGCGATCCCTACATGGTGATATCATGTAGGCAAAAGAGTATGCGTTAGTACTTTGAATGTACTAAGTATGTAAGGATGCATGAACATTGAGAAAATATTATAACATTTATGTAATATGGAACATAATGTAATACATGCATAATAAATCATATGGATATCCTTTAAAACATTCATTTTGTGGGAAATTAACCATAACCGACATTTAAGACCATGCGAGCTATTACATGGAATCCAACATAACCCCCTACGTTGGCCGGGGAGACTACTTGCCAGGTAGAACTCCGTCAACTTCATTCATTTCTTTAACTTTAACTTTGAGGGCTATTTATGGATCCATTAGCCTAAGCCTACAAGGGCTCCTATGTTGGCACATAGTTAATGAGACAAGGGGTTGCTACTAGGATTCCCTTACCGAATCCCACCTCAATGCCTCATTCGGTGCTAAGTCAATCCCACGGAATAGTTTAATACTTTAAAATATTCATAGCATATAACTTGAGAATTCAAACATCATATTCGGTAGAATAGCTCATTAAAACATTTGATAATTCAAATATGCAAGAATTGTCCTTATTGCATAAAGAATTCATCATTCATATTATTTCATCATTCTTTCATTTCATAAGACTCCCTTTTTTATTATAGATATTTCTTTCATAAACATTTATTTGGAGTCAAAGCTTTCAAGTCAAACTTTATTAAAAATATAGTAAAACTAGGTGGGTTCAAATCACTTCAACTTGCAAATATGTATGTAATTAAATATACATAAATACTTTAAAAATCATTAATTAAAAATCATGCTTTAAACAACCCACCATGAATTTCAAGAACCTTTAAATAGATAAATAGAGGAATTACTTGCAAACTATAAATTCATATATATAAAATTACGTTGTATCAAAATAGAGCAATAATCATTAGTTTAACCATGATTCATACTATTAAGTAAAAATAAGAATTAACATAAGAAAATATTACTTAAAATCAAGATATTTAATTGAAAGAGTTTTTGGACTACATGGATGGAAGAATTCATGGATAAACACCACATAACTTAGAGTAAAGCTTAAAGAAAATAAATATAATTTATCATATAATCAAAATAATTTAGACATGAGAGTGGAAGGAATACTCTCATTGAAACCTTACATACCTGGAAACCGAAGCTTTAGTTGGTACCGGAAGACTTAATGAACACTCTTGAGTCCTAGCTTCTCTCCTTGCCGGAACGTTTTGTGTACTATCCGGAATATATGAATCACCGGAATAGTATTTCTTCACTACTAAGAACTAAAACTATATTTGAGAATGTGTATAGAGAGAAGATTTGCTTGAGAAAGCTTGATAAATAAAATGAGGAAATAAGGTGGGTATTTATAGGTGGGAAAGATGACCTAACAATAAATAAAATAATTATAAATAAAAATCTGAAAATTTAGTGGAATATATTGATGTCATGGATGATGTTAAATGGAGGACAATTTATGTCATGAGTGATGTCAAATGTATCTAGATCTTTCTATGGTAGGTGAAATGAGTTATCTTTGACAGAATACTCTTTTTGGGAGCTGCGTTTGAATAAGATAAATTCCTTATTAGGATTTGGTGTCTTCATAAGAATTGTAGATATGGAAGTCTAGTTTCATATCGTTCAAGAATCAACCAATTTGGATAAACCTACAGTGAGATATGATTTTTATTCTATAAACACTCATTTCCGTAACAGCATCCTACCTTACAAAGATTAATTTATTTGACCTACTTAACCTCCGAATCTTAAAATATGGTCTTCATAAACGTTGTAGGTAATGATCTTTTGGTTACTCAGAAATTTGAATCACTCAATTTGGATATTTCTATGAAAAGTTATGACCAAAATACAGAGACTGTATCATGTTTAGGCAAAAATTGAAACATCGTATACAACGTTTTTAGGGGATATTACATTATCTCCCCCTTGGGAACATTCGTCCTCGAATGAGAAAAGACTTAGCTTGAGTAGAGTAGAGTATTAACAAACAACCTATCATTAATGCAACAGTGTAATTTAAAATATCATTTAAAAAAAAATATTTCATAATTTTGCAAGCATATGACAAGAAAAGTTGAGATGTAAAGATTTCAAGTAATTGAGCAAGGACAACTTAATACCTTAGGTTTGGGTAGAGGGGAAAAGATGAGGGTATCTCTTAATCATATCCGCTTCCGCTTCCCATGTTGCACTTTCTATTTGTTGATTCCTCCAAAGGACTTTAACAGATGCAATTTCTTTGTTCCTCAATCTCTTAACTTGCCGATCCAAAATTTCCACAGGAACTTCTTCATAGGTCAAGTTTTCTTCAATATTCACTACTGCCATAGGTACAATGGAACTAGAATCACCCACATGTTTTTTCAACATAGACACGTGAAACACCGGATGAACCATGGCCATTTCCAATGGTAATTCCAACTCATATGCAACCTTACCAACACGTCTCACAATTCTATAAGGCCCTACATATCTAGGGCTCAATTTCCCTTTCTTACCAAATCGAACCACACCTTTCATGGGTGAAACCTTCAGATACACCCAATCATCCACATTAAACTCAAGATCCCTTCTTCTAGTGTCAGAATAGGACTTTTGACGACTTTGAGCCGTCTTCAACCTCTCTCTAATGATCTTCACCTTCTCTAAAGCATCAAGTACCAAATCGGGGCCCAACAAGGTCATCTCACCTACTTCGTACCAACCTACCGGTGATCTACATCGTCTCCCATACAAAGCCTCAAACGGTGCCATCTCAATACTTGAGTGGTAACTATTATTATAGGCAAACTCGATGAGAGGTAGATGATCATCCCAATTCCCTTTAAACTCCAACACACAAGACCTTAACATATCCTCTAGTGTTTGAATCGTCCTTTCGGCTTGCCCATCCGTTTGAGGATGGAATGCTGTGCTCAACTTTACCTTAGTACCGAGGCCTTTTTGAAATGATCTCCAGAAGTGAGAAGTGAATTGGGTACCACGATCCGAAATAATGGATAATGGCACACCATGCAACCTCACCAACTCCCGAATATACAACTTGGCATAGTCTTCGGCACTATAGGAAGTTTTAACCGGTAAGAAGTGAGCTGACTTAGTCATTCTATCAATAATTACCCAAATCGAGTCATGATGTTTCCGAGTATGAGGCAAACCCACTACAAAATCCATATTCACATTTTCCCATTTCCAAGTTGGGATTTCAATGTCTTGGGCTAGGCCACCCGGTCTTTGATGTTCGGCCTTCACTTGTTGACAATTTGTACATTCGGACACAAACCTTGCTATGTCCTTCTTCATGCCACCCCACCAATACAACTCCTTTAAGTCTCGGTACATTTTTGTTGAACCAGGATGAATGGAGTATCTAGAATTATGAGCCTCCATCAAGATCAAACTCCTTAGGCCATCAACATCTGGAACACATATCCGACCTTGGTAGTATAGAACCCCATCTCCCCCTTGGGAAAAGACTTCTATCTTCTTTTCCTTTACCAACTTCTTTAACTCGATAAACTTTGGGTCAAGATCTTGCTTTGATTTAACATCCACCACCAAAGAGGATTCAGAACTATTTTGAACAACCATACCCCCATCATTAGTACTACCCAACTTCACCCCTAATCTAGCCAATCGGTGAACATCTTTCACCAACTCCCTCTTCCTTTCATCCACATGGGCCACACTCCCCATAGATATTCTATTAAGTGCATCAGCAATCACATTGGCTTTACCCGGATGATAGTGCACACTCATGTCATAGTCCTTAAGGAGTTCTAGCCACCTCCTTTGCCTTAGATTAAGGTCCTTTTGGGTAAACACATATTGAAGACTCTTATGATCAGTATATACATCCACATGCACCCCATAGAGGTAATGCCTCCAAATCTTCAGAGCAAAAACAACAGCCGCCAATTCAAGGTCATGGGTAGGGTAGTTGCGCTCATGCACCTTTAATTGCCTAGAAGCATAGGCTATTACCTTGCCTTTTTGCATTAAGACACAACCTAAACCAATCTTTGAAGCATCACAATAAACTACAAATCCTTCTAATCCTTCTGGGAGAGTCAAAATAGGAGCAGAGATAAGTCGATCTTTTAAGGTCTGGAAACTCTTCTCACACTCATCTGTCCATATGAATTTGGATTTCTTTTGGGTCAATTTTGTCATAGGAGATGAGATGGAAGAAAAGCCTTTGACGAACCGTCTATAGTACCCGGCTAGACCTAAGAAGCTCCTAATGTCTGAAGGAGATAATGGTCTAGGCCAATTTTTGACTGCCTCTATTTTCTTAGGATCAACCTTGATTCCATCACCGGACACTACGTGACCAAGAAATGCTACCTCCTTTAACCAAAATTCACACTTACTAAATTTTGCAAATAATTATTTATCCCTCAATGTTTGAAGCACAACTCTCAAGTGATTTTTATGTTCTTCCTCACCCCGAGAGTAAATTAAAATATCATCAATGAAGACTACTACAAAGGTATCAAGGTAAGGTTTGAACACCCTATTCATCAAGTCCATAAACACCGCTGGTGCATTCGTCAACCCAAAACTCATCACCACAAACTCATAGTGACCATACTTTGTTCGGAAGGCTGTTTTGGGAATGTCACACTCCCTTACCCGTAGTTGGTGGTAGCCGGACCGAAGGTCGATCTTGGAGAAGTGACTTGCCCCTTGTAATTGATCAAACAAGTCATCTATTCTAGGGAGTGGGTACTTGTTCTTAATGGTCATCTTATTTAATTGCCGATAGTCTATGCACATTCGAAGTGACCCATCCTTCTTTCTTACAAATAGAACGGGAGCACCCCATGGCGAAATACTTGGTCTTATGAACCCCTTCTCTAACAAGTCCTTTAATTGTTCCTTCAGCTCTTTCAATTCTGCTGGGGCCATGCGGTAAGGAGGAATAGAGATAGGTTGGGAGGATATCAATACCAAAATCAACTTCCCTTTCGAGAGGGATACCGGGAAGGTCATCAGGAAAGACATCGGGGAATTCATTGACTATAGGAACTGACTCAAGAGAAGGACTTTTGGAGTCGACATCCCTAACCCTCACAATATGGTAAATACATCACTTAGAAATCATTTTGCGAGCCTTAAGATAAGAAATAAACTGACCCTTAACCACCGAATCATGACCCTGCCATTCAATAACAGGCTCATTTGGAAATTGGAACTTGACTCGACGATTCCTACAATCTATGGAAGCATAAGATGCATGTAACCAATCCATCCCAAGAATGACATCGAAATCTACCATATCTAGCTCAATGAGATCACAAGGAATAACTTTATGCAAGATAGACACAAGGCAATCCCTATAGACCTTTCTAGAAATAACTGACTCACCAACGGGGGTAGACACCAAATAGGGCTCTAATAACATTTCAGGTAAAACATCAAATCTATTAGCAAGGAATGGAGTAACAAAAGATAAATTTGCACCCGGATCTAATAGTGCATACACATCAAAAGAAAAGACCTTTAACATACCGGTAATGACATTGGGTGCATCCTCAACCTCTTGTCTCCCATGCAAGGCGTAAAAGCGGTTGGTGCGTTGGACACCTCCTTGGACTTGTTGACCATGAGCAATTTGGCCTTGAGTCCTACCACCACCATCTCTACAATCCTTAGCATGGTGGCCCAGCTTGCCACACTTAAAGCATGCATTGGAACCAGCTAAGCATTCCCCTTTGTGAGTCCTTCCACACTTCTTGCAAGCAGGGAAAGTTTGAGTAGCAACATTCTCTCTTGGAATCATTGGTTTACCACTCTTGTCCTTGTTGAACCTTGGAGGAGGAGTATTGGTGGAACCTTGTCCCACAAATCGTTGCCCACCTTGACCTTTGCCATTGTTACCATAATCGGACCTTTGAGGGTTAAACCCTCCACCATCCACTCTAGCCTTTTTGAACCCCCTTGATCTCTCTCTAAGCTTCTCTTCTTCAATTTGTTCTGCGTAAGTCATTAACCGAGAGATATCCATCTCCTTGATCAACATGGCCGTTTTGCACTCCTTGGACACCAAGCTTGAGACACCGGAAATAAACTTGCTCATCCTAGCTCTTGGGTCGAAAACCATAAAAGGAGCATACTTTGACAACTTAGTGAATTTGAGAGCATACTCCCACACGCTCATACTCCCTTGACGGAGGTTGATGAACTCTTGGATTTTGGCCTCCCTTAGCTCTAATGGGAAGAAGCGGTCTAGGAAGGCACCTTTGAACTCTTCCCATCCTATCGACCCTATTTCTTCATCCCTCTCAACAATCCATTGTTCGTACCATACTCGAGCCACACCTTTGAGTTGATAGGCCACTAGCTCGGCCTTCTCATTTGGTGGCACACCCATGATAGCCATAATCCGGTACACCTCATTAATGAACTCCATAGGGTCCTCATCTAGTTTAGAACCATCGAACTCGGGTGGATTCATCCTTTGGAAATCCCGAATCCTAGAGGCTGGATTTTGCATTTGGGGAGAAGGAACACCTAGATTCCCTTGGTTAGCTACGACTTGAGCTAACAAAGTAATAACACTGCGAAACTCGGCATGGGTTACCCCGTCCTCATGATGTTGGGCATTAGGAATCGGAGGAGTTTGGTCCTCATCGTCAACCCTTGCTCTTCGAGGTGGTCTTCCACGAGTCATTATCTAGAGAACACAAAATGGGTCGTTAGTTAAAGGAAAGCTTAGGACACTCTAAGGCACGACATGAATTTGAAAGAAGTGAAAATTTTCCTAAACGCCTCATAGTCTCTTATTCATAATTGTGGCGCGCTTCACAACCATGAACAAGAACCTATTCGACGCGGCATGTTGGACTTCCAAGGATCATTCAAAACCTCGGGCTCTGATACCAAGTTTGTCACGACCCAAGCCTAGGGCCTAGACGTGACATGGCGAATGAGGAACCCGAAAGTACCTCAAACAAGCCTCTTAGCATTCTTTTAGCCTTTAATAGGTAATGATGATAAATAGACAAGCAGAAATCATAATAATAAATCTTCAACTTACATATGTCCAACAATACCTCTAACTATTAGATTTAATGGGGCTAAGACAAGTTCCTAGCTCACCCTCAATCATAATAGAAGAAATACCATAATAAAATATCTTAACATATCATAAGCTAGAAAGACAAAGGAGTATTGTTCCCGAAACATGGGAACTCACCAAAAGTAGTCTTCAATGGAATATCAACTAGCCACGTGGAGGAGAACGAGGAGGAGCAGCGATCCCTACATGGTGATATCATGTAGGCAAAAGAGTATGCGTTAGTACTTTGAATGTACTAAGTATGTAAGGATGCATGAACATTGAGAAAATATTATAACATTTATGTAATATGGAACATAATGTAATACATGCATAATAAATCATATGGATATCCTTTAAAACATTCATTTTGTGGGAAATTAACCATAACCGACATTTAAGACCATGCGAGCTATTACATGGAATCCAACATAACCCCCTACGTTGGCCGGGGAGACTACTTGCCAGGTAGAACTCCGTCAACTTCATTCATTTCTTTAACTTTAACTTTGAGGGCTATTTATGGATCCATTAG
Source organism: Solanum dulcamara (assembly GCF_947179165.1). NCBI lineage: Eukaryota > Viridiplantae > Streptophyta > Magnoliopsida > Solanales > Solanaceae > Solanum > Solanum dulcamara. Next base: position 27,001,574 of record NC_077245.1, read on the forward strand.
CCTAAGCCTACAAGGGCTCCTATGTTGGCACATAGTTAATGAGACAAGGGGTTGCTACTAGGATTCCCTTACCGAATCCCACCTCAATGCCTCATTCAGTGCTAAGTCAATCCCACGGAATAGTTTAATACTTTAAAATATTCATAGCATATAACTTGAGAATTCAAACATCATATTCGGTAGAATAGCTCATTAAAACATTTGATAATTCAAATATGCAAGAATTGTCCTTATTGCATAAAGAATTCATCATTCATATTATTTCATCATTCTTTCATTTCATAAGACTCCCTTTTTTATTATAGATATTTCTTTCATAAACATTTATTTGGAGTCAAAGCTTTCAAGTCAAACTTTATTAAAAATATAGTAAAACTAGGTGGGTTCAAATCACTTCAACTTGCAAATATGTATGTAATTAAATATACATAAATACTTTAAAAATCATTAATTAAAAATCATGCTTTAAACAACCCACCATGAATTTCAAGAACCTTTAAATAGATAAATAGAGGAATTACTTGCAAACTATAAATTCATATATATAAAATTACGTTGTATCAAAATAGAGCAATAATCATTAGTTTAACCATGATTCATACTATTAAGTAAAAATAAGAATTAACATAAGAAAATATTACTTAAAATCAAGATATTTAATTGAAAGAGTTTTTGGACTACATGGATGGAAGAATTCATGGATAAACACCACATAACTTAGAGTAAAGCTTAAAGAAAATAAATATAATTTATCATATAATCAAAATAATTTAGACATGAGAGTGGAAGGAATACTCTCATTGAAACCTTACATACCTGGAAACCGAAGCTTTAGTTGGTACCGGAAGACTTAATGAACACTCTTGAGTCCTAGCTTCTCTCCTTGCCGGAACGTTTTGTGTACTATCCGGAATATATGAATCACCGGAATAGTATTTCTTCACTACTAAGAACTAAAACTATATTTGAGAATGTGTATAGAGAGAAGATTTGCTTGAGAAAGCTTGATAAATAAAATGAGGAAATAAGGTGGGTATTTATAGGTGGGAAAGATGACCTAACAATAAATAAAATAATTATAAATAAAAATCTGAAAATTTAGTGGAATATATTGATGTCATGGATGATGTTAAATGGAGGACAATTTATGTCATGAGTGATGTCAAATGTATCTAGATCTTTCTATGGTAGGTGAAATGAGTTATCTTTGACAGAATACTCTTTTTGGGAGCTGCGTTTGAATAAGATAAATTCCTTATTAGGATTTGGTGTCTTCATAAGAATTGTAGATATGGAAGTCTAGTTTCATATCGTTCAAGAATCAACCAATTTGGATATACCTACAGTGAGATATGATTTTTCTTCTATAAACACTCATTTCCGTAACAGCATCCTACCTTACAAAGATTAATTTATTTGACCTACTTAACCTCCGAATCTTAAAATATGGTCTTCATAAACGTTGTAGGTAATGATCTTGTGGTTACTCAGAAATTTGAATCACTCAATTTGGATATTTCTATGAAAAGTTATGACCAAAATACAGAGACTGTATCATGTTTAGGCAAAAATTGAAACATCGTATACAACGTTTTTAGGGGATATTACAATAGAGCAATCAATATCAGAGTTCTAAAGGTTAGGATTACTTGTAGACGTAGGGAATAGGTATGGATACTTGTGTTTCATTTCCTCTTTCGCTTCTCAGGGTCACCCATCCTAGTACTACTCTCGCCCAAGCATTCTTAACTTCGGAGTTTTGATAGGATCTGATGTGTTAGTGCTGGTATGATCGCATCCATCCCTTATGTGATCTTGTTAGAGGTTTAAGCATTCCCATTTACAGATGATAGCGTCAATTGATTTTCTCTTATGCTTGTACTTCTCTTGTCCACTTCACCCCTTTAGGGTGTATCCATGTCATTGTCTATTTATTTCTAACTTTCTAAATACATACGAGTCCTTTCCAACCTATTTAGTATACTGTGCTATTTCCATATCTTCCTTTACATCACCTATACTTTAGGTTACCCATGTATGAAACCTTAATACAATCATGAGGTAATTAGAATCCTCAATATACCGTACCAACTCCAGTCTGAACACTGGTACTCGAGTAATATCCTTAATATAGTAGTGCATTTAAAGCCACATTCCATTTATTCCGATTAGTAATTAGCTTGTCACCGTTTATCTCGGTGTATCAACTCAGTCGGTGCCTTAATATGTCATTCTATCCAGATCTAGGTGTCATCTCTAAATCATCTTCTTAGTATCACAAGTCTTTTCCAACTTTGTTTTACCATACCAGTATCGACCTTTCAAGATATATTACAATCCTATATCTCATCCTCCTTTTATTTCTAGGAAAATTTGGGCAGAGTTTCCCCTGTATTTCTTACTATCTCAACACCTGCACGCAGAAAATGCCAACAATGCCTCACAGGTCCAACATATATATTCACATCATATCATATCGCAGCCACACAGGGCACCCACAATTCACAGTATGAACATAGACTTACCTCGTCTGTCCACTCGAACTGCACTTGTTGCACTTTCCTGCATACTTTTACTTTCCATTTTTAACTTTACATGTCAATTATACTTCAATACCTCACCTGACATATATCTTTTGTGCCTTTTCTTGCCTGCGTGCTTTGTAACTTCCAATATTGTCAGTCACCTTCTTCTATCGATATTGTCCTTTTTTTGAAACCATAGGTTAGTATGTGGAATTTCATTCTCTATGACTTGGATCTATCGCACGATCTTAGATATGAAAGAAAGGTAACATCCTAAATGTCTTGTAACCTCCTATTTATAGATGTGGTGCACAACACCTCGATAAATAAGACTCTACTAGACACGGTCTGTAGACACTCCAAGGATTAACTGCTTTGATACTACTTCTGTCATGACCTAACTCCATAGGTCATGATTGATGCTCGATTTGGGCACCCATATGTACCCTTAGCCCCACTGAGTATGTTAGAAGAATAAACAAATGAGGAAATCAAAATAGATCCCTAGAGAGCGTACAAAAATAGATGTGGAACACGAAGTCCGTTAAGGCCGTCACTGAATACAAACCCAAAACATATATACATAACCCACATCACAAGTCTACAGACCTCTATAAAACAATAGTCTAGTCATATGACGGGACAGGGCCCCATCGTACCCTTAACCAACATGTACAAATGTACAACAGAAAAGTTAGTACCAAAATAGATCTCCATACAAAGGAGCATTGCCAACCAATAAGGTGGATGTCCTAAGCAAGCGGATCAGGAAACCGAGAGTCTATACCTGCGGGCATGAAATACAGCCCCCCGAAGAAAGGGGGTCAGTACGGAAAATATACCAAGTATGTAAAGCATGGACTGTAATAAGTAAAGTCATTACCACAGCAGAATGTGCAAACATGAGCAAAGTATCTAGAAATATCAAAATGCTTATCATGACCACAGATACGGTATGCAGATAAATATATGCCATATCCGACCCCATTATGGGACTCGGTGAACAAATTATGGTCGCCTCTCCATCACCGGCGCCACAACACATCATAACTCCAGAGTAGGGAATATCTTCATAATAGATCATATCATATTAGATGGTCATATCATATCATATGTGTACATGGCACATCATAACTCCACAAATCCCATGTACAGGCCGTACCTGCCCCCTCACATCGGGGCATGGTGAACAATGCAGAGAAATACGCTTGATAACAAATCCTGCCCGGGCTCAGTGAAAGAATCATTGAGGCATCCACGAGTGAATTAGTGAGAAACTAGATGCAATTTAAAATACAAAACATTTTCAGAGACTCGATAGCGTAACTTCGATGCCAAGTCATATAAGAGAAATTGAGTAATAATCATAGTGCATGTTTTTTAGATGTCACAATGGTCTATGTCAAAATAGTTTTTCTGAAATCGTTTCCATATTTCAAAATATATTATGGGGCTCAATGGAATAATTAAAATAAGCTATCATTCAAAATCAAGATAAGAGTCATATCAAGTACCTTTTGAAAGTTACTATGGATTACATCAAAATAGAACTTCTGGAATTATATACTCGTATCAAAGCGTAATAAAATGTCCTTTGGAAATCAAGAAATTGACCATCCTAGTGGTTCTAGGAATAGGAACTTCCTTGGAATCATAAAAAAAATCATATATTTTTTCCATAAAGACCACGCCAAAAGAAAGATTAGCTTTTCATACTTATGTCGAAACATGCCAAGAGAAAGAATAAGCTTTACATGCTTATGCCAAAAACATGCCAAAAGGAGGAAATGTTATCTTTACATACCTCTTATGGATTACTCTTAGCATGTTCGCCTCGTCGTCTCTTGAACCTATTTAACATGAAAGTAATTCTAAGGTTAGTGAACTTCAACTTTCCATCTTGTAATTCTACCACCAATTACCCATAGGAACCAATCCCTTATCCATTCCCTTAGACTAGTTCATTACTAGTTCCGAAGTTAGCGGAAATTGGGTAGCATCTCTCCTATAACTTGCCCTATCCAAATTATAATCTTATAAGCCATATTACCCACATAAAAAGCAGCCAATACACGACCATACCACTGCAAAATTGCCCAAAGCAAGTCCCAAATAGCCCGCTCAAAACTATGATACCAAAAAGAGGGTTTTTAATCTCTATTTCATAAAACCTTTAACCATACGTAATGGGGGGTCATGTGGATGAAATTAGAAGATCACACATAAATTTTTGAACACTTTCCATCCCTGCAACACACAATCAAACCACCTGCAAGCGCAACACAACAACCACAACACCTGGAAGAATAGATGTGCAAGTAAATATGGAGGAAAGAAATCTAGTACTACTAGAGTTAAATTCTCCATAGTCAAGGACCTATACATGCTGATAAACACTACTTACCCTTACATTAAGTGGCCTCAGAGTTGGAAGGAACTGGTTCCTATGATAGAACAGTGCCAACAAGACATGAGAGTGACCAAAGTTATGTGGATCAGACCTCCATCTTCCATTGTGAAACTGAATACTGATGGGAGTGCATTAGACAACCCTGGGAAAATTGGAGCAGGGGGAATATTAAGAGATCATAATGGTAACTTAATATATGCCTTTGCTACTCCATTGGGAATGGGTACTAATAACCAGGCAGAGGTGCAGGCGGCAGCTATTGGCCTCAATTGGTGTCTCCAACATGGATATAATAGAGTGATATTGGAAGTTGACTCAGAACTATTGACTAAGTGGCTGAAACAAGACCTCAAACCACCCTGGAGCATTCACAAATATGTTATAAAGCTACAATCTTTGGTCCAACAATTGGAAATCTTTCAGTGCAAACATATCTTCAGAGAAGCAAACCATCCTGCAAATACCTTATCAAAATGCAGCCACAGGTTCAATAATACACAACACTTCTACAACCTCCAGCAGCTACCACAGGAAACAAAGGGCTACATCAAGATGGACAAGCTAGGAATGGCAAGTTTCAGAAGGAAAACTCTAAAAAAGATCAAACTATCTTCTTGACTGAACTATTTCTCAAATGTGTAATAGACTATCTATTTGTAATTTGTTTTACTCTTTATTCCACCTAGTTATCACCTATTGTAAGGGGAGAGTCTCCCTTGTTTATTATTTCAGTAGAAATAATAACATAATGCTAGAAGTAAAAGATAGAGTAGGAGTGCCCTCTTATGTGGAAGCCTTGTGCAGGTACTCTACACATCTGCACCCTCCAAGAACAAGAACTTCCACCTATCACAACACTCAAGAGCATACAGCAACAACAACCCAGACCAGCAACACAACATCACACACATGGATCCACACTCAACAGCCATAAAAAGGAAGCTTAAGTTCCAATTCTGTTTACTGTTGGGTGTCTCATTGTTCAGGTATCATGCAACTTTGAGCCATGTGGTGGTGTTGCAGCAGCTGAGCCTGGAATTCATGCAACACCTACCATCTACATACATACAACAACTCCACAACAGCATATGGAGCAACTACAGTACATCAACAGCAGGTGGAGGCTCATTCAACTCTAGGAGTTCCCTTCTTGTTGGTTTTAATTTTGCAGGAACAATGTTTAAGGACCAACAACCCACCATAGACCTACATCAACTCAACAACATCAATTGCAAAAGCTCCATTATATCAGCAGAAGTGAATGCCACTAATCATCAGTAGCAGTAACCTAAAAGCAACAGCAAAAGCCAGAGGCAACCACCAACACTCAACAAATACATCATGCAACACCAAAAGAACTCCAAATTGGGAAAGATTACAACAAATACACCTCCTGTAGAGCCCAAGAAGTTTCAACTCAAATGGATAAGTAGAGACGTTAGTCGAGCGACCTCGAAAAAGTTGGCCGACTTAAGTCTCATGATGGAGCAAGTCTCAATTTGGAACTTCCAACTTGTGGAAAAGTCCTCAAAAAGTTGCAGGACAACAGAAAATACAGTAATTGCAAAGCCCAAGAAGTTTCAACTCCAACGAACAATCGAAGACGTTAGTCGAGTGACCTTGAAAAAGTTAGCCGATTTAAGGTTTGTGCATGTTTGTTTTTGGTCTTGCTGGCTTGGTTCTATGCATTTGTAGATAGCTGGAGGTACACTAAAGCATGTAACACTTGGATACATGTTCACAAGCCACAACACACAACAACTCCAACAACATGCAGCATACAAGGAGAAACTACATGCCCACAATGGACATTCAGAACTACAACACAGTTTTTGCTGTGTAGAAGTCTTGGAGGTACTTTTCCTCTGGTTCTTTTACTTGTGAAGGTACAATACACAATTGAAATCTCCAAGAACAAGGTCTCCAGCATACAACAACTCACTAGAACATAAAGCAACATTAACACATACCTGCAATAGATGGGCTACAGCAGCAGCAACATCAGTACTATATTTTTGTTCCCTGTTGTGTGTCTCTTTGTGCAGGTACAACTGCTTCAACACCAGTAAGAACATGAGGAGCTACAGTCTCAACAATTGGTCCATCCACAACAACTATACCTTAACCACAACAAATTGGGGATTTCTATTTCTGTTTATGCCTATTGGTTTTTTGTTTGGTTGGCTTGGTTTTATGCATTTGTAGGTAGCTGGAGATACATTAAATCAAGTAACATTTGTGGATACAAGAAAAAATACACAACACCTCCAACAACATGCAGCACCCAAGGAGATTGCAGACTTGCAGGAATCAGCAGAATTACAACTCTTAATGGGGCTCTCTATTGCAGGATACCTCCTACAATGCATGCAAGTAATAAAGAAACCAACTAGAGCTCCATTACAAACTGTCTTCTGCTGGCTACTACAATCACAACAACACTGGAGTACAACAACCTGGAAGCCCTCAAGATCATGCACACTGCTACTGCAAGATGCTACTTACTTGCTGAGATGCAATCTAGGGACACAAAATGCAGCCAAGCACTTGGACATCCCAGCTGCATCTCCAATATTATGGATGCACTGCTTCAGCATTTGTGCCTCATTAGTTTTTGATTGCAGTTGGATCTCCAAGCAGCAGTTCAGCCACAACTGCACCACTTACATCCGCTACATACAGCAACTCAGGACCATATCATCCTCAACAACAACTCCAAAGATGCTGACTGATACAGCTCCAAAGCTGCTAACTATTACACTCATTTCCATTTTTCATCCTCCATAGCTTCTATAATCATGATCTTGAAGTTGATGCATCCTTCCATCTGGACTCACTTGGTACGATAAGACGAGAAAGGGCAAAGATGAAAAGAGTTTCTTCACCCCATGTGAGATAGAAGGTTCATATACTTGTTCTTCTTCAATTTAGCTATGTATGGTACGTAGCATAGTTGAATAGGACTAGTGTAGGTTACTTTATTGTCTTCTCATGGAAGGGGAGAGTCTCCCTTATTTATGATTTCTTAGTCGACTTATATCGGGAGGAGTCCTCTCATAGGTTTACTGCTTTCTAGTTATAGATAGCTCCTTTTGCTATGGGGATGAGTTAGCCGACCTTAATAGGTTAGCCGACTTATGAACCAACATAGGATTGGAGGTAAGGTTTATGTCCCCCTCCTTGTATTTTTCTGTTTTATTTTTATGTTAAGGCTTGGGGGTGATGCTCAACCCTTGACTGTGCACGAGAGGTGGGAGCCTCGTGTAGGGTCTGTTCCCATAAATAAAAAAACACTACTCGACTTCAATTTAACTATAACGACCTTAGTTTAGTTTATTTCTAACATCAAGCATCCTTGTGCAATTTTTATACTTCCAGCCACATATAAGACTTGTAGTATACTCCATAACAGCACCATAAACTCCAAATTAAAAGAAAAACCCTTACCTTACTCGAAATTGGCCAAAGCTTGCCAAAACTCACCTCGGAAGTTCCTTAATTGCGGTTGAAATGTTGTGGCTGATTGCTATCCATTTTGTGCTGATCCAAACCATAACTTTACATTATTAACATCTTCATATCATCTTGGTATACCTAGATAATTAATTTACGAAATGAAAGTCGGAGCTTACCATTTTCTTGGCAAAAGCCGTCGCCCCTCTCTCTTAGTCTCTTAGGGTTTCTTTTCCTTTCTCTTGACTTTGTTTTGGATGAAGAATAGAATAAGAGGCATAAACATACATATATAATCTGCCATAGGAGTTGACACATGGAATCCCCTAAGGGGTGACATGTGGCAGCCCCCTAGGGTGCCACCTCATTCATGCATCCAATCCAAAGCCGCCATATGGCAGCGTGGTCCCACCTCAAGTAGGTGTGTCACCTACTTGGTCCAAGTAGGTGCATCATCTACTTATTCCAAGTAGGTGCATCACCTATATGTTTCAAGTAGGTGCTACGTCTCCTTATTTCTCTTTCGTGGGTTCATAATCTCATCTCACTTTAAGAGCCTATGTATCCCTTGCTACTTAAGCTCGGCGTGCACTAAAGTAGCTTAGTTATGTAAGAAATCCAAGTTGGTAACTTACACAAGTAAGTCGAGTTCCACGACTTGTTATTTTGGCCCCCCAACTCATTTCAAATCCTTATAACCATATTTCCGATCTTCTCTCTTATGGAGTATCTCCTTCTTCTTTCCTTAGGATTATTTGATAGCATTATCGATTATCTGACTCACATGACGACTTCTAAGAAACTTAAGAGCCTTCCCAAAAACTTAAGAAGCTTAAGAAGCATTCCAAGGTACAAAAGTATGGGATGTAACATCCAGTATCCTCTATGGTAACACAGTAAGCATAATATACCCTTAAAATTGTCATTTATAACATCATCAAAGCATAAGATAATTGTAAGTTCATATTCCATAATATCAGGAAATAACCAGCACATCAGTTTACATATTATACAAGCAACACTTTATTCATTCTTTGTTAACAACATCAACTATGTCAGAAGACCAATCAACATACAATACAGCTCACATAACATATTAACAACTAAGAAAAATCTAACTCTAAATAAACCTTAACCTACCTCAACCGATAAATTGAGAGAAAACAAGCTAAACTGTTAGAGCCTTCCCTTTTCTCAACGCCTCAAAATGTTCAAAATCTAATACAAACAAAGTACAAGGCCACTTTAATACCCTATTTACTCAGATGAAGGTCTTAAGTATTCAAAATCACCTAATTCTACTTTTTTAGTAGGTCAAATGAATTAATGCGTTATTTTATCAAATCAAAGATTTTCATGATCAACCCAATCCCATTCATGAGTCTTAGCCCCATTAACCTCTCTTTACCAATTCATATGCTCAAGAACTCATTTTATGGGGTTTCTAGATTCTTCAATACCAAATTTAAAACCTAGACTAGTATTTCAATGCTAGAAGACCAAGTTCAATGGAAAATAATTGGAACCATGTGTAAAAACCCTAATTTTACATTCGTCCCTATTAATTAACCCTAGGGTTTAACCCACAAAGTTCTACGAAGAACTTACCCTTTAATTATATGAAGAAAATGAATTATGGAAGGGAAACATAGATTGAAATCACTTACCTCAAGAGAGAAAAGCCTTAAGTCTTGATTAAATCGCCCTTGAGGTCCTCTTATAAGATATTCTAAGTTATGACTAAGGTTGGATGAAAAATTAACTTAAAACATAAAAAATAAGAGTCTCGACCTTCTCTATAGCGGACCACACCTTCTCTATATAGTGAAGTCATGCGACTTCACCGTCTTCACTATAGCATTTTTGACTTTTTCCCAATTTCTCATCCTGCAGACCTATGCAAGGGTACTATGATTAAATAACTATAATGATATGGAAGATCGTTACAACTATGCGGGAAACTGTGGCTAAATTGTAACCAAACCATGGCTAACACTACTTCGACATAGTCTTTTAGCCTCGATGGCTAGCGTGCCATAACTGGTGTCGCCAATAAATTAGCAACAATTTTGATGTATTTTCTATTATTTAGTTAATCACGATTTTGATATAGATGTATTCACATTCATTCTATGGGTAAATGTCACTACAGAAAAAAAGAAATTATATTTAAAATTTAAAATTACCCATAAGAACTGTGGCTAACTAAAAGCATAGGTAAATTTGTTTACATGTAGATGGAAGGTTACGTATGTCCCTGCCCAGTACGGTAGTAGTGAGAGTTAGCTCGAAACACTTAATAATTTGTGCAATTGATATATAATTTAGGCAAAAGTAAAGTACAAAATGGCAAGAAAAGATAGGCGCAAATAATATAAGACATGCAACAAATTAAGTTATGAAATAGATACATGATAATAAGATATTCAACAACCATAAGTCATAGGCAGAGATGTTGATAAAGCTTCGACCTTTATTCAATCCTGACACTCCCAACACAATAATTTTGTGTATTGCCCAAGTGGCCTAGGTTATATCTGTTGAAGATAAAGAATGCTGAAGGTATGAAACATGTTGAACAACATGATACAATCAACGTGTACAACTATTAACTGTTGTAGAATTAGAATCACATTAGGACTGGGCTACTAAAATTCGACTAGGCTGCTATCATGACTTTTACTAGCTGAAGTCGATTAGGATAAATATGTATAGTAGTAGTAGCCAATCACTACTCTTATAAATTATCTATTTGTATTTTAGTAGAACTCTAAGTATAGTAAGCCTCCTATATAAAGAGAATGTACTCATTAGTTTTACATAGCAATACATCCTTGATTTCTCTTCATTTTTTATGTGAGATTTATACATGGTATCATAGCTCTTATAAGTTCTTCAATTCTAAGTATTGAATCCAAAAACAAAAATAACCACACGTTCAAACTGGAATGGCATCAATACTCTGTCCACCTCTTCACTTCACCATCTCATTACCTCCCGTTTCATTAAGCTTAAGCCAACAAACTATCTCATATGGAGGACACAAATACTGTAGTTGATACAGGTGATAAGACTAATCTATCTCATCACAAAGAACGAACCAACTAAAAGTGGTTATTCTATTGGAAAGACCGTTGAGAAAGTTGTAGCTATTGAGAAGGATGTAGAAGATAGTAGCAACATTGATGACTAAGAGGAGAAAGATGTGTTGGTAAGGAGTTGGATCTCAGGTACCTTGACAGAAGAAAGTATGCACCTAATTGTGGGCTGCTCAGCTACTAAGGAGATATGGGAATGCTTGGAAGAAGCCTATCTTTAAGTAATAAAATATAATGAGTTTCAACTCAAACAACAATTGAAAAGTGTTAGGCTAGAAACCAAAAAGATTGATGAATACATTAAGAAATTGAAAGGTATATGTGAAAGACTTTCAACCAATCACATAGACGTGGATGAAGATAGCAGAGTAATCAATTTTTTTTAGATGCTTAGGTCTCAAGTACAAGACCTTTAGGACTATCTGTAATGACCTTATAGGTTATTTTTGTGTAAATACCCTCTTTACATCATTTAAAGTATTCCTATACGGACCCCAAGTTATCTGTGACTTGCTGGCACTAACAGTTTTATCGCTAATCGTTTGTTTGGGTTTTGTGTATTTTTCTTTGTTTTAGAGATTTTGAAACTTGAATAGTTGACTTTGGTTAAAACATCAAGTAAACAACTTCAAAATAGAATTCTATGGTTTCATTAGGTATGGAATGATCATTTTAGGCTAATAGTATGGCCAGCTCAAGTCCTGAGGCTTTTGGTACGAATTTGAACCAATAGAGATTTTAGCCTTTAAGCTTTGACCTAAGTTTGACTTTGGTCAACATTCTTAGAAAATGGGCTCGGATAAAAATTTCATTAGCACGGTTAGCTGTGGAATGTCGAGTATGGTATAGAACAATATTCTGTGCACTTTTTGAGTCTTCCATTCTAATCTCGAGGCCCCATATGAAATTGGTTAAAAACAACACTTGAGTATGGGATCCACTTTTTATTTAGATAACCCCGGATGAAAATTTTGGTAGTACCGCTAACTTTTAAACATCAAATTTTATAGGGTAGCATAGTTTGTTTGCATGCACATGGTTCCAAGCAGATCCCAAGATCTCCATTGGAGAGTTTGGATATGCCAAAAACCAAATGATATGCATCAGCTGGTGCAGGTCATCTTTGGCCTTTAAATTTATCGAGCCAAGAGGCTTTTCTCTCATAGCCCTAATAGTGGACACTTCGTATTCACGTAGGCCACACCACATTCATGGAGGTTTGGCCTTTCCCTCTTCATGTTCGAAGGCCAAGTTCTACGATCATGGACCACTGTGCCCTCTAGCCTTCGCGTTCGCGGGCTTCTACCTATATTTATGAAGGGAAAGTCCTCATACCTCCTCATTCGCGGGCCACCATGGGCTTTCTTATAAAGGTTAATTTCATCCGATCTTTTAGTTAACTGACAAACGCAACCAACCTCCATTATATAAGTTCAAAATCCCATAACTTGGGTTTTAAAGCTTTATTTATGGTGATTTTAAGTCTTGTGTGTTTGAAGTGATTGTGGGAGCATATTGGAGTGTTCAAGGAGTGTCGATACCTTTTGTTTAAGGTAAATTTTAGGATTTAGCTGCTTCCACGTCTCTTCTCTCTAGCTTTAATATTGAAATATTGAATGTTGTTAGCTTTGGCTATTCTGAGCCCCAAATTATATTATGTTATGGGGCACAAGTTTGGGAAGATAATTAGGACCTTTTTACGGAGCCAATTCCAAAATTTTCGGCATGGGTTCCACATTCCCATTTTAGACTCTGAAATTAGTCTGCTTCGTTTTAAGTCACTTTAGTGTCTAAATGACCACATTAATGTTGTAATTCTATTTTTGATAGCATTGGAGTATTCTGAGGTCGTATGAAAAGAAAAAACTCTGAATACTTGATTTGGAGCATGCACAATTAGCCTTATTATAGGCTTTTACTTTCCTCTTCTTAGATTAAGCTTGAATATGTGAAATCATGTTCATTAGTTGGAATTTAGGTTGGTTAGGTTTTTGATCATGCTTAGTTGTTGAGATACCATTTTTAGGCTCATTTTGGGTAATTCGATAACTTGTGAGCATGTTGTCTTCTTTATTATTGATCGTCCATATTTATGGTGTGACTTTTTATAGTTTATTATTTGTATTGGAGCATGTTGGACCTTAGTCTAGCTTAGACTAATTTTTTCCACAGACATTGCGATATTTGGAGCCTTTAGGCTTTGTTCTTACTCCGAGTTTGACTTGGATGAATTAGATCCCATGTAGACTGAAATAACAGACTTGGGTCTAGTAGTAAAGACCTTAGAATAGGCGATGCCTCAACTTTGATGAAATTGTACCCCTTCTCACTCTTCTTATGGCTCATATATTGATGATTTGAGATTTTGGGCTCCGTTTGGCGATTGGAATCGAGTATGGTTCGAGCTTGGATTGTTGGAATGATTATCTAAGAATGGACGTCGCTCCTTGGTGGTTCTGTGATGACGAGTTGTCATGAGATATTTTTTTAGCCATCATCATTGTAGATTCAAGGTCTGATCATACTGCCTTTTTATCCTCTATGGAGTTGATACACTTTGGCTACAATCTATTGCAATATTGAGATTCATCCGCGGTTCGAGTTTCGGGCTCTTTACTTCTTAGCTAGGTTGCTATTATTGGTTACTCTGAAACTATTAGTGGCTACTTACATATTTATTCTCTATTCAAGGTCCGAGCTCTGTACTCCCTTACTAGTCGACATTTATTGGTTACTTAGAGGTTATTCACGGTTTGAGGTCTGGGCTACGCTTCTCTAGTTCTGGACTCACCGTTACCTATTCTTTATATATTTAGCTATTATATGTGATCGTTAGGCTTGTGGGGGGTCTGCTCGGGTTTTTATTTGAACTTGTGCAAGAGTGTACCTTAAAGGCTTATAGGCCCAGTTGTAGTTGGTTTGTAGTTACTTTATTTTGCTTCTTTCTTACACTCATTTGCATTCCTACTTAGAATTACACTCCTTGACTTCTTATTTTTGTTATTCTTACTTTTTATATTGCTTTTATTTTTCAAGTTCAGTCGGTCTATGATGCCTACTGAGTACCTATTATTTTGGTATTCATATACACTCTGTATCTATTTTCGTGATGCGAATCCGAGCACTAACTACCAACATTAATTCAAGACTGTAGCCATCTAAATTTAGAGGTGAGGGTGATAACATAATGTCCTGGATTTATACCTCTCCTTATGTATATACAACAACAACAACAACCCAGTGAAATCCCACATCGTGGGGTCTGGGAAGGGTAGAGTGTACGCAGAACTGACTCCTACCAATGTAGGACGGCTGTTTCCGAAAGACCCTCGGCTCAAAAAAGCATAGAAAAAGGTCAGACAAGAATATTAGAATAAATAAGTAGATGACGAAAATGGTCTAAACAATAGTATAATCAAAGCACAAAAAAACAGTAGATATTATTATTGGATAATAACATAAATACCATAAATAACATACATCAGAGTACAAGAAATCATAGTGCGTTAATACGCCTACGAATAAGGGGGAATAAAACCACTATGTACTAGCCTTCTACCCTAATGTGTGTCCTCCACACCCTCCTATCTAGGGTCATGTCCTCGGTAAGTCATAAATGTACCATGTCCTGTCTGATCACCTCTCCTCAATATTTCTTCGGCCTACCCCTACCTCTTCTGAAACCATCCATGGCCAATCTCTCACATCTCCGCACTGGTGCATCTGGGACTCTCCTCTTCACATGTCCAAACCATCTCAGTCGCGTTTCCCGCATCTTGTCTTCCACCAAGGCCACTCCTACCTTTTCCCAAATAGCATCATTTCTAATCTTGTCACTCCTGGTATGCCCACACATCCATCTCAACATTCTCATCTCGGCAACCTTCATCTTTTGCACGTGGGAGACCTTAATTGGCCAACACTCCGCCCCATATATAGTTGACTAGTATTTTACTTTTTGAGAAAAGTCTATTTTTCTGTGGTCCACTTTTGGTACTTATATCCATTTTGTGGTAGCTCTGTATTTGCGACTTCCAAGTTCTGGGAGAGATTATTTTATTTGTATATTTAATTTTGGCTTGTTTCCACTTAATCTATTGTTATTCTTTTAAATTGCTTATTTCTGGTTTAGTTTCTAACCTTCATCCCATTACTTGCAGTTTTGATATACAGATCGGCTTATCTACTGGTAGGTTATAGTAGGTGCCATCATAAATCGAGAGATTGAGTCATGATAAGTTGGTATCAGAGCCTCAAGTTTATCGGTATTGCTTGTATAGAGCTAACATCTAGTAGAGTCCTGTGGATCAGTGCAGAGACATCCATAACTTATCCCTGGGAGGCTACAAGATGTCACTTGGAAGATTTCCTCTTTTCTATCACTTACGATAGAGCAGACAGGCGTGATGCATCTAGTCCCATAGATAGAGCCCTAGCTAAGGATAGAGGCTGACTTAGAGGTCGTGCGAGGGATGTAGCACTAGCCTATGATAGAGAAAGGACTTCGAAGCTAGTAGTGAAGCCTCAGGTAGCTCCTATTTATCACAATCATTTGGTTAGGGACCAGCCCAATCACAACCCATAACAGGTATGGTTCCTGAGCTATAGGCGACTATTACTAAACTTTTAATTGTGTTGGGTGCTATGTAGCATGCCTCATTCCCAACTGCAGCTCCCTCTCCATCCATACCAGTACCTCAGGAGCAACCTACATCAGTGGCTCCAGAGGTTTAGTTACCACTAGTATCCATTGCCGATCAGCTAGATATAAAAAATAAGGTTATGCTTCTACGTGATCAAAAGACGCTTAGGGTGTTTCAGAGATTGTCGCCGTAGAGATTTTCTGGAGTGATTGGGGAGGATGCCCATGAGTTTCTTATGACTTGCTGAGAGCAGTTATAATCTTAGGGTCTCATGGAGTCAAGATGAGATGACTTGACCTCTCATTAGTTTCATGGGCCCGTAAGGTAGTGGTGGTGCTTATATTTAATAACCAGGCTAGCTAGGACATCTCTAATATCTTAGGACGAGTTTTCAGAGGCTTTTTTAGTCAAGTATATTCAGTGGAGCATCAAAGATAGACTTTATGACTACTTTTCGAAGTTGGAGCAGGGTTCCATAACTATTTTAGAGTATTAGGCAAGGTTTTATGAGCTCTCCCACGATGCCACCATTATACTACTCATTGAGAAAGAGAGAGTTCATTATTTTGTGCATGGGTTGAGGTTCCAATTGATGATCGAAATAGAGCCAATGGCTTCAGTGCGTCATTCTTTTCTTTATATAGTTGATTATAAGACCCCAAAATTTGAAAAGTTGAGAAACTAGAATTAAAACATGAAATTTATTGAAACCTGCAGTTTTAGCATCAGGTGATGACCACGGAAGGCCATCACGGACTGTGGTACGCACCACGCCTTGCGGTGAGCCACTGTAGTGCTGATCCTGAAACTCAAACCAGCAAGAAAGGACCATAAAAAGGACACAAACCGTGTTGTGACCCCTCTCTTGAGACCTAGGAAAACCTTTCCAAGAAAAAGACCACGCCCCACCACCACAGACCGTGTAAACCTTCATGGACCATGGTGGGTTTTGTGGTGATCATTTCTATAGGTCTTGCACCACAACCATATTCCACGGACTGTGATGGATTCCACAGATTGGAAGGTTTTCATGGAGGAAGTTCTGAAACTCTTCTCTGCAACTCCCAAAGATTCAAGTTTAAGTCAATCATCATGTGCACCACCATGGTCCATGGTGAGAACCACAGACCATGATGGGTCTTCCGTGATAAGTATAGTCCAGTTAAATGAAGGGTATTTCGGTTATTTCCCTATTCTTTCGTTAATGTGTATGGACGTTTTTGGGGTTAGATTCATTACGAAATTCATCCTAAATATTGCTAAGTCTATTTCATTCCCTCATTAACTCCCAAACAACTTTAAGACTTCTCTCTCAAGGTTCATTCAAGGGTTCATCTTCTTTATCAAGTTTGGCTAAGGTTTCTTCAAGAAAACGTCTCCTTCCTCAGTTCCAAGGTCAAATTCATTAAAGGTATGTAGGGATTTATCCATGGGTCCCCTTTACCCATGGAGTCCCAAGTTTTCTACTCAAAATCTCATGAATTTCAATTAGGTTTTAATCCTAGTTTTATGAATTGTATTGGGCTATTTTAATTATGTTTTATCTCATTGTGGATGGTCATTATAAGTATTTTTATACATGAATTACATGATTTCAAGATGAATTATGAATTTCCATGCATTAAGCTATTTTTAACGATAATATTATGAAGTATGATTATGAATTCAATGATTTCAAGGCACTATCATTATTTTCATTCAAATTGACTATATATGTGAGTCTTACTCTAAAATTCAAGTATGAATTATGATCATGGATTACAAGTATGTACAAATTATGAATTCTATGCAAGTTATGAAGAAAGGTGACTTAGAGAACTATTAGGTGACCTAGGAACGTCATGATATGAATTATGCAAGTATGATATTGTAATGTTGAAAGGACAATACTCACATTGCAAGTATGCTATGAAAATGAGATATTTTATGAATTATGAATTATGAATTTTATGAATAAGCTATGATATATGCTAAGTATGATTACTATGTTATATATATTTCGTGGGATTTGACTTTTCACCGAGTGGACTATGAGGTTGGTGTCATAACCCAACCCCATAGGCCGCGGCTAGGGTCCGACCTGGACCCCCTTATGCCTTTCCATCAGCTACACTTAAGTTGAACTGTGTGTGATGTGATACTATACACAAAAACCTCAATAGTTTAAAACTTGTTCATGTACATGTAGCCTCTTTCATTCGTATCATATCATGAAAGGGCACGCGAGCCGACGAGGCTGCCATAACATAAAAACATTTACAACATGCTGTATAGGCACAGTCGAAACAAATTCATAAAAAACCCACATCCATATATCTACAGACCTCTAGGAATAGTAACAACAACATATAGTGGGATAGGACCCCCACCTACCCCTGAATATACAAATATGTATGTATTACATAACTAGTATCAAAACATAGGCTCCGGAACAGTGGAGCGCTCCCAACATCGCTGAGGGGAAACCCTAAGTTGGCGGATCTCCAAAATGAACATCTGTACCTGCGAGCATGAAATGCAGTCCCCCAGAGAATGGGGGATCAGTATGATATATGTAATGAGTATATAAAGAATAACAACACATAACTGAGCTAACAACTAAAGTAGGGATGCAGGAAACAAATATAACAGTTATCGAATTTCTCTACCTGCATCTTATGACATGAGGGCATGTATACCTTCCTTACATAACATACTTGGCCCTCTATGAGACTTGGTACTACAAGTGTGTCACTATATTTCCACATTCATGCCTACATATTGTATCTGACCCTTTAGTGAGGGACTTAATGAAGCTGTCATTTCATCGTGTATCCTGCCCGGCCCTTCATGGGACATGGTGAATAATCATTTCATCGTATATCATGCCCTGCCCTTCATGGGATGCGATGAATAATCATTTCATTATATATTATGCCCGGCTATTCATGGGATGCGGTGAATAATCATTTTATCATATATCATGCCCGGCCCTTCATGGGACGCAGTGAATAATCAGCATTTTATTATTTATCATGGCCGGCCCTTCATGGGAAGCGGTGAATTTAGTATGCTCGGCCCTTCATGGGATACGGTGATTTATCCTACCCGGCTCTTCATAGGACGCGGTGAGTTTATCCTGCCCGGCCCTTCATGGGATGCGGTGAGTGATGTATTAACAACCTGCACAAGTAGTTTAACGAGGTACCATATGCAATTAGCTCATCATCTGAGAATTAGTATAACAATCGTCATGGACTGTCATTTGAGGATCAAAATGATTATCATCTCAAATATCCTCTAAATGCCATTAGGGGCCATATCGACGGAGTCTCAAGAGTCCTAGACTTTTATTAAGGTAATACCAAATGGCTTATGCAATCAGAGACACTTGTCATTATAGAGTTCTTAGGCACGGGAGCTCATATATTCAATTAGTATTCATCATATAGGGACTCGAGGGTAGCAGTTCAACTACTTTAAGAACTTTGATATTAAGAAATGAATAGGAGTTATAGTTCATGCTTCCCATGCATCCAGTTACTATTTCATGTACAGAAGGCTCGGGGGTGATAGCTCAGCTACCTTAAGCGCCTTAGTATTTAGAAGTGAACACGAGTCAATAGGCTCTACATATATTACCTTTTATCCTATAGAAGCCTTAAAAAGGCAATAACTCAACTATTACAGGAGTTCTACCATTACGAAGTGGATAAGAATTATGAACTGTACTCGGAGCTTTACGAATGGAATTATCCCCAATTTCCATATACAAACCATTCATAACTTATATCTAAGACATGCCAAAATAAAGAAGAATATCTTTACATACTTATGCCAAAGACATGCCAAGAGAAGGAATAAGCTTTACATACCTCTTCCGGACTTCCTTTAATCACGTCTATGTCATCGTCCTCCAAACCTATTTAACATGGAAGAAATACAAGTATCAACAACCTTAGACTTTTTATCACCTTAGGTTACACACGAGTATTTATAGAACTCATCCCCTCGCTTGCCTTCTCGACTAGTTCCTTAACTAGTTAAGGCGTTAATGGAAATCGGACAGCACCTCCCCTATAATGTGCCCTATACGAATTCCCAATCACGTTCCTAATACCTAAAAATAACCAACAACATAAAAATCAGCTCATATATATATAAAACATGGTAACATTATACATTACAACCTCCGAACGACTCGCTCAAAATTACGATATCCAAAATAGGGTTTCTAGTTTCTATTTTGCAAAACCTTTAACCGTATGAAGCAGGGGGGTTCATGTGGATACAAAAAGAAGCTCCCCCAACTCTTTTAGGACACATTTAGGCCCTTAAAAACAAACCACACAACCATCAGCAGCCTCCACACACACAACGCCTCATTTCGACTACAATTTAACTACAACGACTTCAATTTTGATTGTTTCTATCATCGAGCATTTCAAAGACCTTATTTATACTTCCATCAGTATACAAGGTATATAATACACTACATAAAAACCCCATAAACTTCAAAGTATAAGGGAAGACCTTACCTTTCCCGAAATTGGCCAAAACCCGCCAAAATTGCGCCTCGGAACTTTTTTAGTCGCGCTGAACTGCGTGGACTGCTTGCTGTCCATTTTGGCTGCACCAAGCCATGATTTTATACTTATAATACCCCCATACCATCATGTTATACACTAGATAATTAATTTACAGAATAAAATTGGGACTTACCTTATTTTTCTTCCTAGGCCGTCACCCTTTTCTCTCTTAGCTTAGGGTTTTCTTTTCTTTGTGTTGCTGAAGTTTTTGGTGTTTTGCTGCAGGTTTTGGATAATGTAACTAAATATAAGAGTCATTTTAACATGTATATATGGGATTCCTTGGAGGTGACACGTGTCAACCCCTTAGGGTGACTCATGTCAAGCCATGATTGGCCACCGTAACATGCTGCCAACTAGGGGCTGCCACGTCGCTGTGGCGTCCACCCCCCCCAAGTAGGTGGGTTACCTACTTGATCCAAAGTAGGTGGGTCACCTGCTGACACGTGTCAACTCCCTATGCTGCCATGTGTCATTCTTTCCTTCCTCATAGGTTCGTAATCTCGTCTTATTTTAATAGCCTATTGTCACGACCCAACCCCGTAGGCCGCGACTAGGGTCCGACCTGGACCCCCCGTACACATATCTATTAGCTGAGGTCACATTGAATCATAAATAAGACAATATCATATAACAGATCCCCACTGGGCGATAACACTTTTATAAACTGTAGCCCTTTTTGTTTGTATCACAACATGACAGGGCACGCAAGCCGACAAGGCTACCATAACATAATAACATACATCATATATCATGTAGACCCAGCTGAATCAAACTGACATATACAACCCACATATATTTGTCTGCAGACCTCTAAACATATAAATGACAATATATGGCGGGACAGGGCCCCCGTCGTACCCCTGAATGGATGAAATAATTTTTATACATCTATGGATAGTATCAAAAACTAGGCCCCGATACAATGGAGCCTTTTCCAACTGAGCTGCATGGAATCCTAAGCTGACAGACTCTCAAAATCTGTATTTGTACTTGCGGGCATGAACGCAGCCCCCCGAGAAAGGGGGTCAGTACGATATATATACTGAGTATGTAAAACATAATATAATACAACTGGAAGCATATCTGAGATAGAGAAATAGGGGATAAGATATCAATTCAGAAACCTGTACCTGTACTTTGTGAATTACAAAAATATGCATGTTCGAGTCATATCATATAGCCGACCCTTTCGGGGGTCCAGTGAATCACCTCTGTAAAACCATCATGGCCCTAGTGCCATTACCACCTTATTACAACACATCATCATATATCTATACACGTATCCTGGCCCTCTGTTGAGGGACTCAGGGAATAATGCAGTGAACTGTGCACGAGAACATATCCTGGCCCGGAACTCAGGGAAAGAAGTGTTACAATATACATGAGTAGAGTAGTGAGTAACTATATGCAATTTAAATCATTATTAGAGACTTGACAGTATAAGAAGATTAAAATTTTGTCGGAGGACTCGAGTAGTAGTGTAGTCATCTCGAGTGACTTCTAAATGCCATTATGGGCAATATCAATTATAATCTCGGGCTCCTAGACATGTAATAAAGTAAAGCCAAATTGCTTATGGAACCAGAAACATTTGTTAACAAATAGTCTGTAAGACTTGGAGCCTATACATTTATTATCTTTTTAACATATAAAAGTTTCCAGGGAAATAGTTCGATTATTATAAAAGTCCGATATTCAGACGTAAATAAGAGATGCTAAGAATGGAGTTACCCCGGAACTCATATCATGTTTAACCTACAACTAAGACATGCTAGAAGAAGAAAGGGAATAAACTATATATAGTCTGTACTTTCCTTTATGTGGATATTTCATACCCATCCCATTCTAGGGCTCGGTGAACAACCCTGGCATCATAACCTCATTTTCATGCCAAGTACATAGCAAGAGAAAGGAGAGATAGCTTTTCATAAACTACTCTTTAACACGTAGAAGCCTTAACAGGAAATACTCAATCTTTATAGGGGTTCCATTATCAAACAGTGGATGGGGATTAGAGGCATACTTGGAGTTATAGGACTGGAATTATTCCCACATTCCATATACAATTCACTTAAGGCTAAGACTTTCCAAAAGGAAAGAAAGATACTGTACGTGCTTATACCAAAATATGCCACGAGAAAGCTTTACATACCTTGTCTGAATTATTCCTTATCCTGCTTGCCTCTCCGTCCTTTGAACCTATTCAACATGAAATTAATATAAATATCAACCCCTCTTAACTTTCCAGCATCTTAGGTTACACCTTAGTATCAATGGAATCTATTTCCTTAGTCGTTTCCCCGACTAGTTTTGTTATTCGCTAAGGCATCGACGAAAATTGGGCAGCACCTCCCCTGTAATGTGCCCTATTCAAATTTCCAATTAGGTCCCTAAGACCTAAATCCAACCAATAACAACAACCTGCAGCAATTCATACCAACAATATACAACATAAACTCCAAACGACTTATTCAAAAATACGATATCAAAATAGGGCGTCTAGCCTTTATTTTGTGACGCCTTTAATTATACGTAACGATGGGTCATGTGGATTTGACCAGCAGCACCCTAACCCACATTAGGACATATTTAGGCCCTGCAACAAGAAGCCACACCCCTGCAGCAGAAACTCACAAGAACGACACTTTATTTCGATGACAATTCACTTCTAGCGACTCCAATTTACTTTATTTCGAACGTCGAGCATTTCTACGACATTCTTAAACTTCCAGCAGTATAAAAGGGGTGTAATACACCATATAACAATACCATAAACTCAAATTTAAAAGGAAAGGCCTTACCTTACGTTAAACTTGTCAAACTCACAAAAACTATCCAAAATGTGAAATCTGGACAACTTACTGTTTTACCTTATCGCTTCGTTTCGAAGGGGTAATGGAGGGAAACAAGATTTACGTCCTCATGAAAGTTATAGACATGTGTCTTAGGGTTGCAAACAATTTCGAATCATCCCTACATCAATTTTGTACAAAAAGACATGACCAAAATACTCACAGCTGTCCGTGTAGGATTTCAAAAACCAAATCTGGGCAGTACCTCCTCTACACATCATCACCCTTTTTCGAGAGGCTAAAGGAAAAACTGGATTTTAGAGTCTGAACGAAAGTTATCGGCCTATGAAATACCTTTCGAAAACATATTAAATCATTCGAAACGAAACTGTACACAAGAAGTTATACCAATATTACTAACAACAGTCCCTTCCAAAAACGGGTTGGTTAATTAGTTCTTAACATTTTCTCCTTCAACTCTCTTATTTATTTCCAAGTGTAAACTACAACCATGGTTCTGTAGGCATCCTAAGACACATGTATACACCCCCACATGGTTGAAAAACATTGTAGATAATTAATTCATGGAGAAAAATTGAAGAACTCACCTTTAATTCTTCAAAAATCTTGCTGCCTTGTTCCTTTTGGTTCTCCACGTTTTTTCCTCTCATTTGGATGATGTTTTTGGATGGAAAATAAGTTAAGAGTCAGCCAACATGTATATATACACCTCCTTAGGAGTTGACACGTGTCATCCCCCTAGGGTGACATGTGGCAGCCTCCTAGGGTGCCACCTCGTCCAACTTCCAACACAAAACTACCACGTGGCAGTGTGGGGTCCATCCCAAGTAGGTGAGTCACCTGCTTGCTTCACTTTCGTAAGTTCGGAAACTCATTTGTGCTCCCTCTCGTAGGTTCGTAATCTCATCTTATTTTAAGAGCCTATGTAACCCATGCTACCCAAGCTTGGTACGTACTCCAATAGCTTAAGTGTGTAAGACTTCCAAGTTAGTAGCTTACATAGATAAATCGAGTCCTACGACCCATTACTTGTCCTCCAATTCCTTCCAGACTCTTATGATTTCATCTCCAACCTTCTCTAGTATGGGGTATCACATTCTCCCTTCCTTAGAGCCGTTTGATAGTGTTGTAGCGTATCCGGCTCACATGATAATGTCCAAGGAACTTATGAGACATTTCCAGTTTAAAAAGGGTGAGGTGTAACACCTATGTAATCTGTGGTATGTAAGCTTTGTATGTCCTTAAGTATCTAAAGTATGTAAGACTTCTAAGTTAGTAGCTTACATAGGTAAATCGAGTCCTACGACTCATTACTTGGCCTCCAATTCCTTTTGGATTCTTATGACTCTATTTCCAACCTTCTCTACTATGGGGTATCACATTCTCCCTTCCTTAGAGTCGTTTGATAGTGTCGTAGATTATTCATCTCACATGATAATGTCTAAGGAACTTTAGAGACATTCCGAGCTCGAGAGTGTGGGGTGTAATATCCTTCCCCTCTTTAGAACATTCATCCCCGAATGTTGAATAAAACTTCCCTTAAGACTTTATACAAATTGTAGGGAGATTCCTTTCTATTGTGATAACATATATTTTCATCCAAGTAATGAATATATGAGTTCCAAGAGTGGGGGTTACCTGTAGACATCGAGAATGGGTACGGATACCTGTGTTTCATGTCCTCTTCAGCTTCCAGGTCATTTCTTCATGATTCTTATTCCACCACAGCACCTTGACAGAAGCTACGTCCTTAGTTTGCAACCTTTTAATCTATCGATCCCAGATGGCAATAGGTTGCCCCTCGTAGGATAACTTTCCTTTCATGTGGACTTCACCCACGAAGAATATTCTTGGAGGGTCTCTTATATATTCACGGAGCATTGATCTATGAAAACTAAATATATTGTTTCAAATCAGAGGTAGGTCCAACTCATAGTTAGCTTTATCTATTCTACGAATGACCTGAGAAAGACCAATGTATCCCCTTCTTGCCGACTCTAGGCTGATAATCGATAGCTTATCCCTGAATAAGCTTTACTTCATCAATAATTTGTTGGATTCTTCTCTGGTCCTATCCATTAGTCGAAGGGCAAAATATCATACTAAGATTCACCTGTGTTCTCAATCCCTACCGGAATGGTCTCCAGTGGTTAACTGTAAATTGAGCTTCCCTATCTGAGATAATAGATATGGGAACCCCATGAAATCTTATTCTTTCCTTGCTATGTCATCTCGCATAGCCCTTTACTGAATATACCTTCCTAACTGGAAGATAATGGGTTGATTCTATCAGCTTATCTATCAAAACCCATATGAACTTATACTTCCGTAGAGTGCGAGGTCATGCTGCACTATAACCTATATTAATTGCCTTCCATTTCCGAGTCGGAATTCCCATCCCCCGTAATAGGCTATCAAGCCTCTGATGCTCCACTTCATTTAAGCTATTATACAACTCCTCTTAATCCAACTTGTAACACTTTAGGTATGCTATCCTGCGCTTTTACTCAGATTTTCTTTCCAATTTTATTACTATACATTATATTGTTACTCTTACACGAATGCGTGTAGGTACTTAGAGCAATTCAGAAAATGCCTTAGCGTCGCTATACTAGCGGCTTACCTTCTTCAGTCGAGGTCAGGGCTCTGCTATGGCTTTTTTCCTTAATACCGATTGTATCTTAATAGTTGTACCTCAAACCATCTTACACTTTTCTTTAATAGATTCTACATATGGCAATCACATTGCTGTTACTAATTTCTTTTTATCAAGTAATCACTTGATCTTACTCTTAGTATGCCAATGTTCGTAGGCTGCATAATTTTTTTATGCCATTTGCACGAGGTGCGTTCCAATTTAGTCATAATCTTTTCTACTCTTGACTTACTCTGTCCTATATGTGTCATTGTACTAACACGCATTTACAATCTCTTTTTGTCATACTTGTTTCATTTCCTTTTTCGGTTCCCAGGGGATCACCCATCCCAGTGCTACTCTCACCCAAGCAGGCTTAACTTTGAAGTTTTGATAGAATCTGGTGCATTAGTGCGGGTATGATCGCGTCCATCTCTTATGGGGTCTCGTTTGAAGTTTAAGCGTTCCCATTTACATACGATAGCATCAGTTGATTTTCTCCTACGCTTGTACTTCTCTTGTCCACTTCTCCCCTTTTAGGGTGTACCCATGTCATCCTCCATTTATTTTTAGCTATTCACACGTGAATGATTCT
This sequence comes from Solanum dulcamara, assembly GCF_947179165.1. Classification (NCBI taxonomy): domain Eukaryota; kingdom Viridiplantae; phylum Streptophyta; class Magnoliopsida; order Solanales; family Solanaceae; genus Solanum; species Solanum dulcamara. The sequence goes on from NC_077245.1 coordinate 27,028,317, forward strand.
ACTCCAACATATTTAATGTGCTGCACCATATCTACATTTTTTGTTAAATCATCCCTATGTTAGGTTGCCTTTATAGGAAACCCTAGCACAACCATAGGGTGCTTTATTATTCGCAATATATCATATAAAATCTCATCTAATGGTTGATACTTGAGTAATATCCGTAATGTAGTAGTGCATTCAAAGCCACATTCCATTCATTCCAATCAGAAATTAGCTCGTGCTCATGATTGGTTCCAATTCTCCACGTGGGAGTACTTATACTTTGATGATTCATGTTTCAAGCTCCATCATTATACTAACCTTATTCCAGTGGATACCATTTATTCTTCTAATAACCTCGTAATGCAGCAGTTGTTCTGCAAATCGACATTCCCTCTCCTTGCAGGATCTCACTAATCATCAAGATGGAGTCACGTATACACAATACTCTTTATGCCTCTTGAACTTTCATCTTTTTCATATGCTTAAGGCTCACTTCTAATCCTGCATAAAACCATATCAACTTCATTGTAGTAGTGGCCTTGTCTTATCACCTTTTCATCATACTATACCTTTAGTTCGCAACTGTCTATTTCCCTTTTTGTTCGATACTCATACTTAATTAATCACAGCTATCCTGAGTGCCTCTATTAGAACTTCTCTATTATTCCTCCAGCTCATATCCATTTTTGGTTATGCGCAAGGAATTTCATATTACTCTTTATTTCCTTGCACTAGCTATCCTTTTCGTCGTAACATAACCTTTATTGGAAACCTTCCTTACAGAACTTGATAAATCTTCCTTATTTATTCCATAGCTTGCTTTTCCGTTTCACACTTATCTTTACATTCCATTCACATGGACCACATCATACCTTTTAGTTATTTCCTTACTAAGCTTTACTTATTCTCATAACGGTTTTTGTTATATTCACCTGGTACCCTGTTCGCACTTAGTCCCGTAGTATAACACCACTTGACCTTCTTCACGATTCTTACTATAGGCTACTTACCCTTCTTAGTTAGTCTTATCCTTAATGTCTCACAAGCTATCTTATTACTAATTTATATCCATCATAATTCTCTTCCCTTTGTACTCTTATCTTAAATATACTGTTACTTCTTTTAACTATAACTCATCATAGTTTATTTCTGTGTATCAATTCAGTCGGTGCCTTAATATATCGTTCTATCCAGACCTATCAGTCTTCTCTCTGAATCATCTTCATTGGATTATAAGTCTTTTCCAACCTCATTCTACCATACCCGTATCGATCTCCTAGTCTCTATTGCCATAAATTCAACCATTAATTCATTTCTCGAGGTCAACCATAATCATAGTTTAATCAAATCTTATTATTATTGTGGACACAACCTTTCAAGACATACTACAATCCTGTATCTCATTCTCTTCTTATTTCTAAGAAAATTTGGGCACTATCTCATTACCTGCACACAGAAAATACCAATAACGCCTCACAAGGCACACATATATATTCATATCGTATCATATCGCATCCACATAGGGTGCCTACAATTAATAGTATGGAAAGGGACTTACCTCGTATGTCCACTCGAACTATACCTGTTATACTTTCCTGTATACTTTTCCTTTCACTTTTCAACTTAATATATCAATCGCATTTCAATACCTTATCTAACATTTATCTTTTATGCCTTTGCTTATCTGTGTGCTTTGTAACTTCCAGTATTGTCAGTTACTTTTTTCTATCAATATTGTCCTTCTGCTGAAATCACAAGTTAGTATGAGGGATTTCATTTCCTATGACTCGGCTCTATTGCATGATATACGATAGGAAAGAAAGTAACATCCTAAATATCCTGTAGCCTCCTATTTATAGATATGGTGCACAATACAGCGATAAACAAGCCTCTACTAGACACGGTTTGTAGACATTCCAAGGACAAACTGCTTTGATACCACTTCTGTCATGACCCAATCCCATAGGCCACGACTGGGGTCCGACCTGGACACATGCGTGTCCCCCTGCTAATTATAAGTAAACCCATTTCCTGTTCAACTCATAGTGTACCAATAGATAAGAAAACATACAAGACGACAAGGCTGCCGTAACATATAGGGTTATTCCATAATACACATACACGTGAGCCGATAAGGCTGTCACAACACTGGGAATGCCCCAAATCACAAGTCAGATAAGCAAACTATAAGTACATACCTGTACAACTCATATACAACTCACGTATATATCCACAGACCTCTAAGAGTAAGAACAGTAATATAAGGCAGAATAGGGCCCCCACCGTACCCATGAAAAATATATATACATCAGGGTTTAGTACCAAAATCTAGGCTCCAGCACAAAGGAGCACCTATGGACCGCTAAGTGGGACTCCTATGCTGGTGGATCCCCAAACTGTGTATATGTACCTGTGGGCATGAATGCAGCCCCTCGAAGAAAGGGGGGTCAGTACGATATATGTACTGAGTATGTAAAATATAGTATAGCATAACTGGAAGCATATCTGAAACAGAGGAGTAGGGGATAAAATATCATATAAGAAACCTGTACCTGTACCTGGTGAATCGTAAAACATGCATGCTCAACTTATACAATATAGCCGAACCTTTCAAGGATAAGGTGAATCATACCTGTAGGACCATTATAGGCCCGACGCCATCACCACATTATTACATCACATCATCATATATATATATACATACGTACCCAACCCTCTAGTAAGGGACTCGGTGAGTTTTTCATATCATTGCATTATCATGTCCCCGTATAGTGTACCCGACCCTTTAGTGAGGGACTTAGTGGATAATGTAGTGAACTGCGCACATTTACATACCCAGCCCAGGACTCGATGATAGAAGGATTACAGTATGCACGAGTAGAGTAGTGAGCACCCATATGCAATTTAAAACATTATCAAAGACCCAATAGTATAAGAGGATTAAGCTATGATTTAAGGAACCTAGTAGTAGTGTTGTCATCTTTGCTGCCCTCTAAATGCCATTAGGGGATATATTAATTAGCATCTTGGGGTCCCTAGATACGTACCAAAGTAATGCTAACCATAGTACTTGTTTTCATATAGTCCTTACAACTAGGAGCCCGTACATTCATTAAATCCTCAGCCTATAAAAGGTTCAAGGAAAGTAGATCAACTATTATAAAAGTACAACCTCCAAAAGTGAATAAGAGACACTTAGGAATGGAATTACTTCATAGATCGTATCACGTGTTACTTACCTCTAAGACATGCCAAATGAAGAGAAAGAATAGGCTTTACATACCTCTTACGGGTTACTCTTTATCCTATTCGCCTCGTCGTCCTATGAACCTAGGTAACATGAAAGCAATGAAAGTATTAACAACCTTAGATTTTTCAGTGTCTTAGACTACCTACGAGTATTCATAGAACTCGTTTCCTCGCTCGCCTTCTTGACTAGTTCCTTAGTTAGTTAAGGGGTTAACGGAAATCGGGCAGCACCTCCCCTATAACTTGCCCTATCAATAATTCCATTTTACCCCCAAAACATAGAATCCACAAAAACCACAACAACCATAAGCTATAAAACATAGAAATACCACAATACGATGCAATAGAAGTTCCAAACAATTCACCTAAAACTACGATACCAAAAAAGGATTTTTAATCTTTATTTCGTAAAACCTTTAACTATACAAAGCAGAGGGTCATGTGTATTCAAAAATAATCACCCACGCCCCATTTAGACCATGTTCCATCCCTGCAACACACAACCATACACCTGCAGCCGCACACCACAAGCACAACACCTTACTTTGACTACAATTTAACTATAGCGACTCCAATTTAGTTTGTTTTGAATGTTAAGCATACCTATGAAATATTTATACTTGTAGCCACATAAAAGGCATATAATAAACTTCATAACCACCCCATAAATTTCAAATTGAAAGGATAAATCTTACCTTACTCGAAATTGGCCAAAACTTGCCAAATTGCGCCTCGGAACTTCTCTAAACGTGCTGAAATTGAGTGGGCTGTTTGTAGCTCTTCCTTGATTCCCCAAAATGCAATTTTATGTTATCAAACACAACTATATCACCATAGTATACCTTAAATAATTAATTTATAGAATGAAACCAGAAACAATACCTTTTTCTCTCTTGACCGTCGCTCCTTTCTCTCTAGCTTTAGGGTTTCTTTTTCTTGTTCTTGGTTGAACTTTTTGGATATAGAATAACTTGAAGAGTCAAAAAACATGTATATATAGGCTTACTTGGAGGTGAAACATTTCATCCCCTTAGGGTGACACGTGTCCAGCCCTTATTGGGCCATCGTATCTATGCAGCCAATTAGGGGCTGCCACGTGGTAGTAGGGTCTAACCCCCCAAGCAGACAGGTGAGTCAGCTGCTTCCTTCAGCTGCTGCCATGTGTAACTCCTTTCTTGCTGCCACATGTCATTTTCTCCTCCTCCTCGTGGGGTTCGTAATCTCATCTTATTTTAAAAACCTATGTAATCCGTGCTACGTAAGCTTGGTATATACTCAAGTAGATTAAGTATGAAAAACTTCTAAGTTAGTAGCTTATGTAGGTAAGTCGAGTCATACGACTTACTACTTGGCCTCCAACTCCTTTCGACTTCTCATGACCCTATTTCCAACCTTCCCTACTATGGGGAATCATATTCTCCCTTCCTTAGAGTTGTTTGATAGTGTCGTAGATTATCCGGCTCACATGATAACTTCTAAAAAGCTTAAGAGACATTCCGAGCTCAAGAGTGTGGGGTGTAACATCATGATACATTTTCTTAGAACCTGGATGAGTGGAATATCTGGAGAGATGGGCCTCTGCCATAATTCTATATCGAAGACCATCAATAATTGGAATATATAATCTACATTGATACCACAACACCCCATCTCCCCTTTTGGCAAAAGCCATCATTTTCTGTTTATGAACATCTTATTTCAATTTAAGGATACTAGGATCTTGATCTTGCTTTTCCTTTACTTCAACAACTAATGAAAATTCAACCCCATTTTGAACAATCATACCTCCCTCATTAGAGTGCACAAGTCGAACTCCCAATCTTGCAAGTTTATGCACTTCTTTTGCAAATTCTTTCTTCCTTTCTTCCACATGAGAGGTACTCCCCTTGGATAACCTGCTTATAATATTAACAACAACATTACCTTTACTTGGATGGTAGAGAATACTCATGTCATAATTCTTGAGCAACTCAAGCTATCTCTTCTACCCAGGTTCAACTCTTTTTGACTAGATACATAATACAAGCTTTTATGATCATTGAACGCATCTACATGTATGCCATAAAGATAATAATGCCAAATCTTGAGATCAAATACTACTACCACCAAATTTAGATCATGAGTTGTATAATTCCTCTAGTGAATGTTAATTTGCTTGGAAGCATAAGCTATTACCTTTCCTTTTTGCATCAAAAGATTACCTAGACCAATTTTGGACGCATCATAATAGATTATGAAACCATCTGTTCCCTCGGGTAGGGAAACAATTGGAGCAGTAGTCAGTCTTGTTTTTAACTCTTGAAAACTCTTCTCACAATAATCGAACCATTGAAGTTTAATCTTCTCCTGAGTCAACTTAGTTAATGGCGATGATTTGGATGAAAATCACTCAACAATTTTTCTATAGTAACCAGCCAAACCCAAGAAATTTCTTATATCAGTCGACAATATGGTCTGGGCCAGTCCTTAATAACTTTAATTTTCTTTGAATCCATTGGAATACCATTACAAGAAATAATATGGCTTGAGAATACCACAGATGCAAGCCAAAACTCACATTTTAAAAACTTAGCATATAACTCGTTTTTGGTTGAGAGTTTGGTGAGAAATCTTGAGATGGTTGACATACTCATTTTCATTCCTCAGATAGATATGAATATTATCTATAAACACCCTATCAAACAAGTCTAAGTATTGCTTGAACATTCTATTCATGAGGTCTATAAATGCTATAGGAGCGTTAGTCAAACCGAAGGACATAACTAGGAACTCAAAATGACCTTATCTTGTTTTGAAAGCTGTGTTTGCGATGTCACTTATTCTCACTTTCTACTAATGATAGTCTGATCTAAGGTCTAACTTAGAGAAACAAGTGGCACCCTAAAGTTTATCGAAAAGATCATCGATTCTTGGAAAAGGGTACTTATTCTTTTTGGTAACCTTATTTAATAGGTAGTAGTTGATACACATTCTTAAAGAACCATCTTTCATTCACACGAATAGGACAGGAGTGACCTAAGGTGAGACATTTGGCCTAATGAATCCATTATATAAAAGGTCTTTCAACTACTCTTTTGGCTCTTTTAACTGTGAGAGAGCTATTCTATATGGCGACATCTATTTCGAAGTCTATCTCCCTATCGAAAAGGACTCAAAGCAAATCCTCTGGAAAGACTTTAGGAAACTCATTTATAACTAGGACTGAATGAAAGGATGGTGTCTCCACACTATTATCTCTAACTCAGACAATGTCGTAGATACACCTCTTGGAGACTAATTTTCTGGCCTTAAGGTATGAAATAAATTGACCCTTACACAATGCCACACTACTTTTCCACTCAATAATTGGCTCATTCAAAAATTGAAACTTGAAAACTTGGGTTCAACAATCGACTGAGGTATAACAAGCATAAAGGCAATCCATATCACGAATGACATCAAAGTAAATCATGTCTAACTCAACTAAGTCTGCAGAAGTGTCTTTATGATAGATAGAGACTATACAATCATGATAGACTCTCTAATCTAGAATGGACTAACCAATAGGAATCGATACACTGAATGGTTCTACGAGTTATTTAGGAAGAATTCCAACTTAACGACTACATAAGGAGTTACAAAAGTTAAAGTAGCACCTAGATCTAATAATGCATAAACATAACGAGAAAAGACTCTACGCATACTAGTTACAACATCTAAGAGTCCTTTGGGCTATGCCAATTAGCCATAGCATACAGACGAGTTGAACCTTCGCCTGCTCCTGAATTAGCACCTCTCTAACTACCTCAGTTTGGTGGTGCTGCCGAAGAAGGCTATGTTTTCCTCATTACCTTGGTGTCACATGGGATAATATTTTTAGAAAGTGGCCTATCTGCCTACACATTTTAACACCCATTGGTGACAACAAGACACTCTCATGAATAAGGAATCTAACACTTACTATAATATGGCTTGCGCGAACAACTCTGGACCATACTTCCCTAGGATGATAGCCTTGAGCTTTGAAATTCTTGTAACCTTAAGACCTATGGTCATTCCTATTACTAGCTAGAAGTGTACTTGCTGAAGATGGTTCATAATTATAAGATCTCTTCTAAAGAAAGAGTGATTGCCATTTCTACCCTTCTGATGGTTGCCTTAATTACCCGCAGACTTAGCTCTCTTACTTTGATGCTCCTCCCTATCATTCTTATTATTGTCCTTAAGTTATTGGACATACTCTGGAAGTGTCCATATCTCAGATCAACAAAGTTGTCTGATACTTGTTCTTCATATGTTTGCCAAAACCAGAAACAAACTTCCTCATCTTGGCTCTCGCATTCAGGACCATCTCTAGAGCATGCCTGGGAAATTGAATGAATTTGAGGCTAAACTCCTTAAAGGTCATCCATTCCTTCTTCAAGTTCACAAACTCCTCCACTTTTGCCTTCCTCAGCTCTCGCAGAAATTATTGGTCGAGAAATGCACTTTCAAACTTTTCCCAGACTGTAGGCTTAGCATATGACCTCTAGTTTCCTCTCACTAGTCTTACCATACATTAGCAACATCTTTCAGCTGGTAGGAGACAAGTTCAATGCCTTCTATCTATGTGGCATGCATTTCCTTTAGGACTTTCCACATGTTATTAATAAAATTTTGAGGATCTTCATCAACCTTCGACCCAGTAAAGAATAGTGGGTTCATCCTTAGAAAATTTTGAATACTATTAGAAGCAGGTGGTTCTTGAGAACTAGAGCTTGGGACTAGGGTATTTTGATGACTAGACTATCCAACCATTAACTGGTTAGCATATATATAACTTCCTTAAATTTAGCCTCAGAAGTCATTATGGGTTGGGTAGTCGATGTAACTTCCACAGTCCCATTCTCAACCTTATTCTCATTCTTAGTAGCTTAGGCTTGGTTTTGGGTCTTCATTCTAGATGGTTGCAGAATCTCATCCTCAGTGATATTTCTTTGGCTTAAAGATCTTTTGGAAGGAATGATTTGAAATCATGAAATACACGAATTAGAAGGAGATTTTCATATGTTTAAAATCTTGGCACGAAATGGAGTAAGAAAGAAGCGAAATAATTCCTAAAGTCTTGTAGACTCCCTATTATAGATGTAACATGCTTTACACCGATAAGATGGATGATACTAGACTCGACTTTATAGACACCTTAGGATTCTTGAATCGTCTTTTCTAATACCAAGTTTATCATGCCCAAAGTTTACACACTAGGTGTGGCTAGCACTCAAAAATAATTGTTGGTCCCAAGAGAACCCTTGGCCTGGCTGACTCACTAAGCATTAGACTTTGATTCATAAAATTACTCAAATAGGCACAATTAAATATGCATACTTAATATTCTTACTTTAAATCATAAAACTCAAATATATGAATATATGATACATAAATCAATGTTTTAAAACATACTCAAATTAATAGACTGAACTCCATATAACAAGTTTATGAAGCCTCTAAAACTGACTCTGAAATAGGTGTCGGAATAGGCCCATAACTACCTCAAACTTATAAGTAATAACTGAAATGTAAAGACTCAAGAGCACCTCTGAATGCAAAGAGGTATCACCAAAGCTGGGTAGAAAGTGGTATCTTCGACGATGTGCCTATTGAGGATCTCTATAACTTGTGTCTGCATCATAAAAAGACACAACATCAAATGATATCAGTACATGGAATGTACAGTACGTAAAAGGGCTAAAACAAAACTTACTCAAATGCTCAACTCAAGAAACTCAACTCTTAAAACAGCTCAACTTAATAAAGCATACAATATAGCAAAATAATGCTTTAAATAATATGCAATAGTAAATGCAATTCAGTATATTAAAATATCATACTTTACTTCTTATGGAGTTTCTTAACCCACAACTGTCACTATGAGCTTTGTAATGATACAATGCTCAGCCCACGTTGCCAGATCCATTCTATAACTTTCTAGGGTATAGGATGGTAATTGAACTATGGATCCATCTAAAAGTCCTCTTAATGAACTATGAGGAGTCTCCTGAATGAATGGTACGAACCTATTATCACAACCCAAGCTTAAGGCCTAGATATGACACGGTGAATGAAACATCTGGAGGTACCTTACCCAAGACTCTTAGCATTTATCTATCTTTTCATAGGTAATGAAATTCAATAACAAGGGAAATAAGAAGGGGAAATGGGACTAAGGGAAATATTCCAATGAGAACCAAAATAGTCCAACTTTGATTTTACATGTCCAACAATACCTCTATCTCATAGACTTGACGGGGGCTAAGATATGTCCTTAGCTTACCCACAAAATATGTGTCAAAAGTACCAAAAGAAATATGAAAGTCTACACATGTCATAGGTTACAAAAGGGAATAGGATGTTGTCCCCAAAACATAGGAAATCATCAACTATGTAGCCTTCAAAGAGTCAACTAACCATGTGGAGGTGAATGTGAAGCAGCACAGTCCCTATAAGGTAATATCATGTAGGCAACAGAGTATGCGTTAGTACTTTGAATGTGCTAAGTATGTGAGAAAACATTATAATGAAAATCATCGAGATATATATAAGTAAAGTACATAAGTGAGTGCATGCATGAATAATCAAGTAATGAGCATTTGAAACATTTATTTGTGGGAAGATGACCGTAACTGACATTTACGACCATGCGAGATATTAGATGAAATCCAACATAACCCCTTATGTTGGCACTGAGAGATTACTTCCCAGTCATAGCTCCGTCAACTCCATTCATTTAACTTTAACTTTAAGGGCTATTTGTGGACCCATTAGCCTAAACCTAAAAGGGCTCCTATGTTGGCGCATAGTTAATGAGACAAAGGGTTACTACTAGTATTCTCTTACCGACTTTCACCTTAATGCCCCACTTGGTGCTAAGTCATTTCCATGGACTAGTTCATATCATCATTAACATAAATTTAGATCATCAAACATCATCGGTAGAGTAGCTAATTAAAACCTTTCTTTCATTCAAATATGTAAGAATTATCTTATCACATATCCATACTTTAGATAAGAAGCCCTTTCATCATCATTCAATCATTCTTTTATTTCATAAGACCTCTTTTGATCATAAATATTTTCTTTCATAAACATTCATTTTGAACTCAAAGCTCCCAATTCAAACATCAATGAAACATAGTATAACTAGGTGAGTTCTATCCCTTCAACCTTTAAGTGATTTAAAACAGTGCTAGCATACATGAGAGTAATGAAATGCATCAATTAAGATATCTTTGAAACACCCACAAAAACACCTTGAAAACCTTTCAAGCCTTTATATAATGACCTTTAATAGGTAAACGAACTTTAAATAGATAATAATCTATGCATTTGGAATCATACTATAAAAATCCATAATAATCATACTTGAAATTGAATTTCTAGGTTTGAAAAATACTTGGTCTCCATAGGTGGAAAAACCCATGAATGAAACCCACATACCTTGGGTAAAAAATCCCTAATGAAAGCTTGAAAATAATGAAGACTTGAAGAATCCATGAAGTAAAACCCTAGACTTGGCTTGAAACCCTTGGGAGAACTTGAGAGAGAAATATTGGTGTGTTTGAGTCTACATGTGAGAAATGAGGGGTTTGGGAGAGTTTAGGGCCCTTAGATAGATCAATTCAGTCCTAAAAATGACCACACCTTAATTATAAAACATAGGAAAACACTAAAATGCCCCTTTTTAAAACTGGACAGACAAGCTTCATGGAGGACCCTTCACGGTCCGTGGTGATTACCATGGCCCGTGGTGTTGTCCCATGATAATTGACTTGGAGGGAAAAATCTTGGGGTTGCAGGAAAAGTCTCTCAACTTCCTCCATGGAGACCTTGATGGTACGTGGAGGGCATCATGGTCCGTGAACTGCGGCTGTGGTGCAGGCCCTGCAGGAGGGCCTGCAGAAGTGACCACCACGGTTCACACCACGGTCTGCAAAGAGCTCAAAAATCCGTGGTGGTCTTCCATGGTCCTTGCCTTGGAATGTTTCCTAAGTCCTTCGGGGAGGGGTTACCACGAAGGGCACTGTGGTCCATAGTGCTCACCACGGTCCATGTTGTGGCTTCTTCTCTGTAGGTCTAAGTCTCTAAATTACCACCGTGGTGGCTCACCACGAGGCTTGGTTCTCACCACAGCCCGTGATGGCCTTCCGTGGTCATCATTAAGCTAGTGTTTCTCCATTTCTTTGGGATTCCATCCTTTGTTCCTCATTTTATGACTTTCTAAATTTTTTAGGTCTTACAGTATCTCCCCCTTGGGAAAATTTATCCTCGAATGAGAATCACTTGTATAGAAAAGGACATGGCACGAGGACTAGCAACCCAATATGAATACAATGACACTTGAAATGCACAAAACATGAGATCTTTAAATTTAGCATAAATCATAAAAATGCATGCATATGAAGACTTAGGAAAACTGAAACATAGGAATATTAAACAATTCATGAATAACATGGTACCTTTGGCTCGAGTTGAATGAAAGAGATGAGGATAATGCTTCATTATATACGCCCCTTCTTCCCACATCGTTCTTTTAACTTGTTTATTTCACTAAAGGACTTTTACGGATGCAACTTCTTTATTCCTCAGTCTCTTAACTTGCTGGTCCAAAATTTCAACCAAGACCTCTTCATAGGTTAAGTTTTCTTCAACATTCACTACTTCTAGAGGCACAGTGGAATTTGGATCACCCACATATTTTCTCAACATTGACACATGAAACACCGGATTAACCATAGTTATTTCCAAAGGAAACTCCAACTCATTAGCAACCTTTCCAACACGCTTCAAAATACTATAAGGCCCTACATACCTAGGGCTCAATTTACCTTTCTTACCAAACCGAACTACACCATTCATGGGTGATACCTTCAAACATAAGATCCCTTTTCTTAGTATTAGAATATGACTTTTGATGACTTTGAGCCATCTTCAACCTTTATCTAATGACTCTCACCTTCTAAAAATCATCAATCACCAAATCAGGACCCAATAAGGTCATCTCACCTACTTCAAACCAACCAACCAGAGATCTACATCGTCTCCCATATAAGGCCTCAAACGATGCCATCTTAATGCTTGAGTGGCAGCAATTATTTTAGGCAAACTTGATGAGCGGTAGATGATCATCCCAACTCCCTTGGAACTCCAACACGTAATTCTTTAACATATCCTTTAGTGTTCGAATTATCTATTTGTCTTGCTCACCGATTTGAGGATGGAATACAGTGCTTAGCTTTACCTTAGTACCAAGACCTCTTTGTAACGATATCCAAAAATGGGAAGTGAATTACGCACTTCAATCCAAAATAATCAACAACGGCACACCATACAACATCACTAAATTCCAAATATACAACTTTGCATAATCCTCACCACTATAAGATTTCTTGATAGTAGGAAATGAGCCGACTTTGTCATTCTATCCATAATTACCCAAATCGAATTATGATACTTCTAAGTGCGAGGAAAACTCACTAAAAATATTCATATTCATATATTTCCACTTCTAAGTAGGGATTTCAATGTCTTAGGCTAGGCCACCCGACCTTTGATATTTGGCCTTAACTTGTTTGCAATTTGGACACTTGGCCACAAACATTGCTATGTCATTCTTCATGCCATTTAACCAATATAAGATTTCTTGACAGTAAGAAATGATCCGACTTTGTCATTCTATCCATAATTACCCAAATTGAATTATGATGCTTCTGAGTGCGAGGAAAACCCACTAAAAATATTCATATTCACATATTTTCACTTTTAAGTAGGGATTTCAATGTCTTGGGCTAGGCCACCCGACCTTTGATGTTCGGCCTTAACTTGTTTGCAATTTGGACACTTGGCCACAAACCTTGCTATGCCATTCTTCATGCCATTCAACCAATAAATCTCTTTTAAGCCTTGGTAAATTTTCATCAAACTGGGATAAATAGAATATGAAGAATTATAAGCCTCCTTCAAAATCAAACTCGTTAGGCCATCCACACTCGGAACACATAATTGGCCTTGGTAATGTAGTACTCTATCTCTCCCTTGTGAAAAGATCTTTAATTTTATTTCTTTTACTAATTTCTTTAACTCTACTATGTCGGGTCAAGGTCTTGTTTTGACTTAACCTCCAACACCAAAGATGATTCGGACCCGTTATGAACAACTATACCACTATCATCGGAACCACTCAACTTCACCTCTATTCTAGCCAGTTGGTGGACATCCTTCATAAATTCCCTCTCTCATTCATCAAAATGAGCCATACTCTCCATAGACGCTCTACTAAGTGCATCAGCAACCATATTGACCTTACTCGGATGATAATGCCCACTTATGTCATAGTCCTTGAGGAGTTCAAGCCACCTCTGTCACCTTAGATTGAGGTCCTTTTGGGTGAACATATATTGGAGACTCTTGTGATCGGTGAACATATCTACATGTACCCCATAAAGGTAATGCTGCCAAATATTTAGAGCAAATACAATGGCCACCAACTCAAGATTATGGGTAGGGTATCTACATTTGTGCACCTTCAATTTCCTAGAAGCATAGGCTATAACTTTTCCGTTTTGCATCAAAACACAACTCAAACCAATCTTTAAAGCATCATAATAAACCACAAATCCTTCTAAAACTTCTGGTAAAGTCAAGATAAAAGTGGAGGTAAGTCGATCTTTCAAAGTTTGGAAACTCTTTTCACACTCATCCGCCATAGGAACTTTACCTTCTTTTGAGTCAACTTTTTCATATGAGATGAGATGGAAAAGAACCCTTTAATGAATCTTCTGTAGTAACCTATTAAACCCAAAAAGCTTCTAATATTAGAAGGAGACAATGGTCTAGTCCAATTCTTGACCGCCTCTATTTTCTTACGATCAACCTTGATCCTATCACCGGACACTATATGGCAAAGAAATTCCACCTCTTTCAACCAAAACTCACACTTACTAATTTTTTTAAACAATTGTCTATCCCTCAAGGTATGAACCATAACTCTCAAGTAGTTATTATGTTCTTACTCACACCGTGAGAAAATCAAAATGTCATCAATGAAGATTACCACAAAATTATCAAGGTAGGTTTTGAACACGCTCTTCATTAAGTCCATGAAAACCACTGATGCATTCATCAACATAACTGACATCACCACAAACTCAAATTGACCATACCTTTTTTGAAATGCCATCTTGGGAATATCACACATGCTCACCATTAGTTGATGATAACCAAACTGAAGGTCGATCTCATAGAAATGACTTGCCTCTTGCAATTAACCAAGAAAATCATCGATTCTAGGGATTAGTTACTTTTTCTTAATAGTCACCTTGTTCAATTATTGGTAGTCTATGCATATCCAAAATGACCCATCCTTCTTCCTTACAATTAACAAGGGAGCACCCCATGATAAAATACTTGGCCTTGTGAATCCTTTCTCTAACAAGTCCTTCAACTCACTTAATTCCATCGAGGCTATTGGATAGGGAGGAATGGATATAGGTTGGGTATCGCGAAGAAGATCGATACTGAAATCAACTACCTTTTCGGTAGGGACACTAAGAAGGTCATCAAGAAAGACATTGGAAAACTTATTGACTATGGGGAATCGACATCCCTAACCCTCATAATGTGATAAATGCAACCCTCAGCAATCAATTTTTGGGACTTAAGATGATAAATGAACCTACATTTTACTACCGAATCATAACCCTTATATTCAAGAATAGACTCATTTGGGAATTGAAACTTGAATCAAAGATTTATACAATCTATAAATGCATAAGATGCATGCAACCAATCCATACTAAGTATAACATCAATATCTACCATGTCAAGCTGTATGAGATCACAAGGAACAACTTTATTCAAGATAGACACGGGATAACCCTTAAAGATATTTCTAGAAAGAATCGACTCACCAACGAGATAGATACAAAATATGGCTCTACTAATGTTTAAGGTATCACATCAAACCTATTATCTAGGAATAGAGTAACAATCAATAAATTATCACCCGGATCTAATAATACATACACATCAAAAGCAAAGACCTTTAACATACCGATAACAATATTAGGTTCTTTCTCAACCTCTTATCTCTCATACAAAGAATAAAAGTGGTTGGTGCTTTAGCCACTTCCTTGAGCTTGTTGACCATGAGAAATTTGGCCTTGAGTCCTACCACCACCAGCTCTACAATCTCTAGCATGGTTGCCTAGCTTTCCATACTTGAAGCATGCATTAAAGTCAGCTAAGCATTCCTCTTTGTGTTTCCTTGCACATTTATTGCAAGTGGGAAAAGCTTGAGAACAAACATTCTCTCTTAGAACCATCGAGTTAGAATCATTATCCTTGTTGAACTATAGAGGAGGAGTATTGGTGGAGCCTTACCCCATGAATCGTTTCCCACCTTGGCCCTTTCCACTACTACTATAATCGAACCTTTGATGATTAAACCCTCCACCATCAACTCTAGCCTTGTTGAACCCTCTTTACCTCTCCTTAAACTTCTCATCCTCAATTTGTTCCACATATGTCATGACTTTGGAGATTTCCATCTCCTTGACCAACATGACCACTTAGCACTATTTTTATACCAAGTTAGAAATGCCAAAAATAAACTTGCTCATCCTTTCCCTTGAATATGAGACCATAAAAGGAGCATACTTAGACAATTTAGTGACTTGAGGGAATATTCCCTCACACTCATGCCCCTCGACAAATATTGATGAATTCTTGGATCTTTGCCTCCCTTAGCTCTAAAGGAAAGAAGCAGTCTAGGAAGCCACCTTTGAATTCTTCCCATTCGATAAGTTCCATATCCTCACCTCTCTCAACTACCCATTTTTCATACCAAACCCTTGCCACACCCTTGAGTTGATAGGCCACTAGCTCGGCCTTTTCATTTGAAGAAACTCCCATGATAGCAACAATGAGATAAACTTCATTGATGAACTCCATAGGATCCTCATCTACCTTGGATTTATCAACCTCGAGAAAATTCATTCTCTTGAAGTTCCAAATCCTAGAAGTTGGAGGAGGCACTTGAGGAAAAGGAGGAAAAATGCCTTGATTGTTTTTGTTAGCTACGGCTTGAGCTAATAATATGATAATATTCTAAAATTCTGCATGAGTCACTCCCTTCTTATGATGTGTAGCTTGGTCCTCATCATCGAACCTTGCTCTAAGTGGAGGTACTCTTCTTGGAGGCATGATTTAGATGAAACAAAATATTGCGTTAGTTAGAGGAAGTCTTAGGACACTATAGGGCACGACATAAATTAGAAAAAACTGAAAACTTTCTTAAATATCCCATAGTCTACTATTTATAATTTTGATGTGATTCACAATCATGAATAATACCCTATTCGACTCGGTATGTTAGAATCCGAGAACCAATTCAAAAATTTGGGCTCTGATACAAAGTTTATCATGATCCAAGCCTAGGGCATAGATGTGACACGGTGAATAAAATACCTAGAGGTACCTCACCCAAGCCTCTTAGCATTCATCTATCTTTTTATAGTTAATGACATTCAATATAAACGGAAATAAGAAGGGGGAACAAGACTAAGGAAAACATTCAAATGAGAACCAAAATAGTCCAGCTTTGCTTTTACATGTCCAACAATACCTATATCTCATAGACTCGGTGGGGGCTATGGCATGTCCCTATCTCACCCTTGTAATAAGTATCAAAAGTACCAAAACAAATCTGAAAGTCTATACATGTCATAAGATAGAAAAGGGAATAAGATGTTGTTCCCAAAACATGGGAACTCAGCAACTATGTAGCCTTCAAGAGTCAACCATAACATTCCTCAAAATTCTCACAAGTGTCTTAAGAATGAATTGGGAATAGACCGATCACGTAATGCATTATTCTTAATCTTTTTGGCAAATTTGAGTTCAAAATATTGATTAGGGGGTCAAAACATGCGAAAAAGTAGTCTCGGTGGATTTTTAAGAATCCATATATCGAAAGATAGATTTGTCAAAGAAACTGTGCAAAACAGTAAAGTGCGCGGCAAGTCCGTATCACGGACTTGCTCCTGTTCAGTGCAATGTTTTCTAAGTCAAAATCTGGCCAAAATCTCATTTGCTAAAAAATTGCCTATGAGGGAACACCTCCGTGTCGCGGACCTGGGCAGTGGTTTTTGTCTGAATTTAGTTTTTTTTAGTAAGGGTACTTTATACTTTTCCCTAATTGTTAGTTTTAATAAACCTAGACATTTTTAGGACTTAATTCAGCTCTATAAATTAACCTAAACCTCTAATTCTATTCAGTCTTCTACAATTCACCTACTCAAATATTTCTCTCTCTACAAAAGACTCTCAAGGACTCCATTGAAGACTTCAAGTAAATTCACTCAAAACTGTCAAATTCTTCCAAATTATTTGACGTTCTCACTTAAGGTATGTGGGTATTGATTCATGGATTTTTTCATTCATAAAGCGCAATAAATTTTTTTAGTTTTCTATCAAATTAAAGTATGGTATTTTATGGGTATTATGATCTCTAATCCAATTGCATGAATCATGATTCAAATTATGATTATGAGTCTATTTTGATATAAATCGATGGTTATTGCATTGAATTAAAAAGCTTTTCCATGAATTTTCCTATATTAATCTTTATGGTTCATGATGTAAATTATGGGTATTTTCAATTATACTTCCTAATGATATCATCTTTATGAATTATGAATGGGCTGATAGAAAGTATATGATCATGCCTGATTTCTAAGTCAATTGATTATGCAATTAAGTTTTACTTTACTTTCAAGGTATGAATTTATGCAAGTTATGAAGTAAGGTGACTTAGGACCCTATGTGGTGACCTAGGACATAACTATATGAATTAAGCAAATATGATTGTAATGATGAAAGGACAATTCTCATATTACAAGTATGTTAAAAAACTGAGCTACTCTATGATTTCAAACCTATGATCATGACTATAATATATGTGATTATGATTTCTATGCTATGTATGTATTCTGTAAGATTTGACTTAGCACCGAGTAGATTTGAAGTGGGGACCCTACTAAAAGCCCTAGTAGCAACCTCATGTCACTTAAACTACGTGCCAC
The DNA here is from genome assembly GCF_947179165.1 of Solanum dulcamara. Taxonomy (NCBI): domain Eukaryota; kingdom Viridiplantae; phylum Streptophyta; class Magnoliopsida; order Solanales; family Solanaceae; genus Solanum; species Solanum dulcamara. The sequence continues at coordinate 27,046,646 of NC_077245.1, forward strand.
CGTAGGTTGCCTTCATGGCCTAGTTATTGGATCCACATATAGCATATGTATGACACGCCTAGCGGGTGTCACGACCCAAGCCTAGGGCCTAGACGTGACATGGCGAATGAGGAACCCGAAAGTACCTCAAACAAGCCTCTTAGCATTTTTTTAGCCTTTCATAGGTAATGATGATAAATAGACAAGCGGAAATCATAATAATAAATCTTCAACTTACATATGTCCAACAATACCTCTAACTATTAGATTTAATGGGGCTAAGACAAGTTCCTAGCTCACCCTCAATCATAATAGAAGAAATGCCATAATAAAATATCTTAACATATCATAAGCTAGAAAGACAAAGGAGTATTGTTCCCGGAACATGGGAACTCACCAAAAGTAGTCTTCAATGGAATATCAACTAGCCACGTGGAGGAGAACAAGGAGGAGCACCGATCCCTACATGGTGATATCATGTAGGCAAAAGAGTATGCGTTAGTACTTTGAATGTACTAAGTATGTAAGGATGCATGAACATTGAGAAAATATTATAACATTTATGTAATATGGAACATAATGTAATACATGCATAATAAATCATATGGATATCCTTTAAAACATTCATTTTGTGGGAAGCTAACCATAACCGACATTTAAGACCATGCGAGCTATTACATGGAATCCAACATAACCCCCTACGTTGGCCGGGGAGACTACTTGTCAGGTAGAACTCCGTCAACTTCATTCATTTCTTTAACTTTAACTTTAAGGGCTATTTATGGATCCATTAGCCTAAGCCTACAAGGGCTCCTATGTTGGCACATAGTTAATGAGACAAGGGGTTGCTACTAGGATTCCCTTACCGAATCCCACCTCAATGCCTCATTCGGTGCTAAGTCAATCCCACGGAATAGTTTAATATTTCAAAATATTCATAGCATATAACTTGAGAATTCAAACATCATATTCGGTAGAATAGCTCATTAAAACATTTGATAATTCAAATATGCAAGAATTGTCCTTATTGCATAAAGAGTTCATCATTCATATCATTTCATCATTCTTTCATTTCATAAGACTCCCTTTTTTATCATAGATATTTCTTTCATAAACATTTATTTGGAGTCAAAGCTTTCAAGTCAAACTTTATTAAAAACATAGTAAAACTAGGTGGGTTCAAATCACTTCAACTTGCAAATATGTATGTAAATAAATATATATAAATACTTTGAAATCCATTAATTAAAAATCATACTTTAAACAACCCACCATGAATTTCAAGAACCTTTAAATAGATAAATAAAAGAATTACTTGTAAACCATCAATTCATACATATAAAATTATGTTGCATCAAAATAGAGCAATAATCATTAGTTTAACCATGATTCATACTATTAAGTAAAAATAAAAATTACCATAAGAAAATATTACTTAAAATCAAGAGACTTAATTGAAAGAGTTTTTGGACTATATGGATGGAAGAATTCATGGATAAACACCACATAACTTAGAGTAAAGCTTAAAGAAAATAAATATAATTTATCATATAATCAAAATAATTTAGACATGAGAGTGGAAGGAATACTCTCATTGAAACCTTACATACCTGGAAACCGAAGCTTTAGTTGGTACCGGAAGACTTAATGAACACTCTTGAGTCCTAGCTTCTCTCCTTGCCGGAACGTTTTGTGTACTACCCGGAATATATGAATCACCGGAATAGTATTTCTTCACTACTAAGAACTAAAACTATATTTGAGAATGTGTATAGAGAGAAGATTTGCTTGAGAAAGCTTGATGAATAAAATGAGGAAATAAGGTGGGTATTTATAGGTGGGAAAGATGACCTAACAATAAATAAAATAATTATAAATAAAAATCTGAAAATTTAGTGGAATATATTGATGTCATGGATGATGTTAAATGGAGGACAATTTATATCATGAGTGATGTCAAATGTATCTAGATCTTTCTATGGTAGGTGAAATGAGTTATCTTTGACAGAATACTCTTTTTGGGAGCTGCGTTTGAATAAGATAAATTCCTTATTAGGATTTGGTGTCTTCATAAGAATTGTAGATATGGAAGTCTAGTTTCATATCGTTCAAGAATCAACCAATTTGGATAAACCTACAGTGAGATATGATTTTTCTTCTATAAACACTCATTTCCGTAACAGCATCCTACCTTACAAAGATTAATTTATTTGACCTACTTAACCTCCGAATCTTAAAATATGGTCTTCATAAAAGTTGTAGGTAATGATCTTGTGGTTACTCAGAAATTTGAATCACTCAATTTGGATATTTATATGAAAAGTTATGACCAAAATACAGAGGCTGTATCATTTTTAGGCAAAAATTGAAACATCGTATACAACGTTTTTAGGGGATATTACATTATCTCCCCCTTGGGAACATTCATCCTCGAATGAGAAAAAACTTAGCTTGAGTAGAGTAGAGTATTAACAAACAACCTATCATTAATGCAACAGTGTAATTTAAAATATCGTTTAAAAAATATTTCATAATTTTGCAAGCATATGACAAGAAAAGTTGAGATGTAAGGATTTCAAGTAATTGAGCAAGGACAACTTAATACCTTAGGTTTGGGTAGAGGGGAAAAGATGAGGGTATCTCTTAATCATATCCGCTTCCGCTTCCCATGTTGCACTTTCTATTTGTTGATTCCTCCAAAGGACTTTAACAGATGCAATTTCTTTGTTCCTCAATCTCTTAACTTGCCGGTCCAAAATTTCCACAGGAACTTCTTCATAGGTCAAGTTTTCTTCAATATTCACTACTGCTATAGGTACAATGGAACTAGAATCACCCACATGTTTTTTCAACATAGACACGTGAAACACCGGATGAACCATGGCCATTTCCAATGGTAATTCCAACTCATATGCAACCTTACCAACACGTCTCACGATTCTATAAGGCCCTACATATCTAGGGCTCAATTTCCCTTTCTTACCAAATCGAACCACACCTTTCATGGGTGAAACCTTCAGATACACCCAATCATCCACATTAAACTCAAGATCCCTTCTTCTAGTGTCAGAATAGGACTTTTGACGACTTTGAGCCGTCTTCAACCTTTCTCTAATGATCTTCACCTTCTCTAAAGCATCAAGTACCAAATCGGGGCCCAACAAGGTCATCTCACCAACTTCAAACCAACCTACCGGTGATCTACATCGTCTCCCATACAAAGCCTCAAACGGTGCCATCTCAATACTTGAGTGGTAACTATTATTATAGGCAAACTCGATGAGAGGTAGATGATCATCCCAATTCCCTTTAAACTCCAACACACAAGCCCTTAACATATCCTCTAGTGTTTGAATCGTCCTTTCGGCTTGCCCATCCGTTTGAGGATGGAATGTTGTGCTCAACTTTACCTTAGTACCGAGGCCTTTTTGAAATGATCTCCAGAAGTGAGAAGTGAATTGGGTACCACGATCCGAAATAATGGATAATGGCACACCATGCAACCTCACCAACTTCCGAATATATAACTTGGCATAGTCTTCGGCACTATAGGAAGTTTTAACCGGTAAGAAGTGAGCTGACTTAGTCATTCTATCAATAATTACCCAAATCGAGTCATGACGTTTCCGGGTATGAGGCAAACCCACTACAAAATCCATATTCACATTTTCCCATTTCCAAGTTGGGATTTCAATGTCTTGGGCTAGGCCACCTGGTCTTTGATGTTCGGCCTTCACTTGTTGACAATTTGTACATTCGGACACAAACCTTGCTATGTCCTTCTTCATGCCACCCCACCAATACAACTCCTTTAAGTCTCGGTACATTTTTGTTGAACCGGGATGAATGGAGTATCTAGAATTATGAGCCTCCATCAAGATCAAACTCCTTAGGCCATCAACATCTGGAACACATATCCGACCTTGGTAGTATAGAACCCCATCTCCCCCTTGGGAAAAGACTTCTATCTTCTTTTCCTTTACCAACTTCTTTAACTCGATAAACTTTGGGTCAAGATCTTGTTTTGATTTAACATCCACCACCAAAGAGGATTCAGAACTATTTTGAACAACCATACCCCCATCATTAGTACTACCCAACTTCACCCCTAATCTAGCCAATCGATGAACATCTTTCACCAACTCCCTCTTCCTTTCATCCACATGGGCCACACTCCCCATAGATATTCTACTAAGTGCATCAGCAACCACATTGGCTTTACCAGGATGATAGTGCACACTCATGTCATAGTCCTTAAGGAGTTCTAGCCACCTCCTTTGTCTTAGATTAAGGTCCTTTTGGGTAAACACATATTGAAGACTCTTATGATCAGTGTAGACATCCACATGCACCCCATAGAGGTAATGCCTCCAAATCTTCAGAGCAAAAACAACAGCCGCCAATTCAAGGTCATGGGTAGGGTAGTTGCGCTCATGCACCTTTAATTGCCTAGAAGCATAGGCTATTACCTTGCCTTTTTGCATTAAGACACAACCTAAACCAATCTTTGAAGCATCACAATAAACTACAAACCCTTCTAATCCTTCTGGGAGAGTCAAAATAGGAGCAGAGGTAAGTCGATCTTTTAAGGTCTGGAAACTCTTCTCACACTCATCTGTCCATATGAATTTGGATTTCTTTTGGGTCAATTTTGTCATAGGAGATGAGATGGAAGAAAAGCCTTTGACGAACCGTCTATAGTACCCGGCTAGACCTAAGAAGCTCCTAATGTCTGAAGGAGATAATGGTCTAGGACAATTTTTGACTGCCTCTATTTTCTTAGGATCAAACTTGATTCCATCACCGGACACTACGTGACCAGGAAATGCTACCTCCTTTAACCAAAATTCACACTTACTAAATTTTGCAAATAATTGTTTATCCCTCAATGTTTGAAGCACAACTCTCAAGTGATTTTTATGTTCTTCCTCACCCCGAGAGTAAATTAAAATATCATCGATGAAGACTACTACAAAGGTATCAAGGTAAGGTTTGAACACCCTATTCATCAAGTCCATAAACACCGCCGGTGCATTCGTCAACCCAAAACTCATCACCACAAACTCATAGTGACCATACCTTATTCGGAAGGCTGTTTTGGGAATGTCACACTCCCTTACCCGTAGTTGGTGGTAGCCGGACCGAAGGTCGATCTTAGAGAAGTGACTTGCCCCTTGTAATTGATCAAACAAGTCATCTATTCTAGGGAGTGGGTACTTGTTCTTAATGGTCATCTTATTTAATTGCCGATAGTCTATGCACATTCGAAGTGACCCATCCTTCTTTCTTACAAATAGAACGGGAGCACCCCATGGCGAAATACTTGATCTTATGAACCCCTTCTCTAACAAGTCCTTTAATTGTTCCTTCAGCTCTTTCAATTCTGCTGGGGCCATGCGGTAAGGAGGAATAGAGATAGGTTGGGTATCGGGGAGGATATCAATACCAAAATCAACTTCCCTTTCGGGAGGAACACCGGGAAGGTCATCACGAAAGACATCGGGGAAATCATTGACTATAGGAACTGACTCAAGAGAAGGACTTTTGGAGTTGACATCCCTAACCCTCACAATATGGTAAATACATCCCTTAGAAATCATTTTGCGAGCCTTAAGATAAGAAATAAACTGACCCTTAACCACCGAATCACGACCCTGCCATTCAATAACAGGCTCATTTGGAAATTGGAACTTGACTCGACGATTCCTACAATCTATGGAAGCATAAGATGCATGTAACCAATCCATCCCAAGAATGACATCGAAATCTATCATATCAAGCTCAATGAGATCACAAGGAATAACTTTATGCAAGATAGACACAAGGCAACCCCTATAGACCTTTCTAGCAATAACTGACTCACCAACAGGGGTAGACACCAAATAAGGCTCTAATAACATTTCAGGTAAAACATCAAATCTATTAGCAAGGAATGGAGTAACAAAAGATAAATTTGCACCCGGATCTAATAGTGCATACACATCAAAAGAAAAGACCTTTAACATACCGGTAATGACATTGGGTGCATCCTCAACCTCTTGTCTCCCATGCAAGGCGTAAAAGCGGTTGGTGCATTGGACACCTCCTTGGACTTGTTGACCATGAGCAATTTGGCCTTGAGTCCTACCACCACCATCTCTACAATCCTTAGCATGGTGGCCCAGCTTGCCACACTTAAAGCATGCATTGGAGCCAGCTAAGCATTCCCCTTTGTGAGTCCTTCCACACTTCTTGCAAGCAAGGAAAGTTTGAGTATCAACATTCTCTCTTGGAATCATTGGTTTACCACTCTTGTCTTTGTTGAACCTTGGAGGAAGAGTATTGGTGGAACCTTGCCCCATAAATCGTTGCCCACCTTGGCCTTTGCCATTGTTACCATAATCGGACCTTTGAGGGTTAAACCCTCCACCATCCACTCTAGCCTTTTTGAACCCCCTTGATCTCTCTCTAAGCTTCTCTTCTTCAATTTGTTCTGCGTAAGTCATTAACCGAGAGATATCCATCTCCTTGATCAACATGGCCGTTTTGCACTCCTTGGACACCAAGCTTGAGACACTGGAAATAAACTTGCTCATTCTAGCTCTTGGGTTAGAGACCATGAAGGGAGCATACTTTGACAACTTAGTGAATTTGAGAGCATACTCCCTCACACTCATACTTCCTTGACGGAGGTTGATGAACTCTTGGATTTTGGCCTCCCTTAGCTCCAATGGGAAGAAGCGGTCTAGGAAGGCACCTTTGAACTCTTCCCATCCTATCGACCCTATTTCTTCATCCCTCTCAACAATCCATTGTTCGTACCACACTCGAGCCACACCTTTGAGTTGATAGGCCACTAGCTCGGCATTCTCATTTGGTGGCACACCCATGATAGCCATAATCCGGTACACCTCATTAATGAACTCCATAGGGTCCTCATCTAGTTTAGAACCATCGAACTCGGGCGGATTCATCCTTTGGAAATCCCGAATCCTAGAGGCTGGATTTTGCATTTGGGGAGGAGGAACACCTAGATTCCCTTGGTTAGCTACGACTTGAGCTAACAAAGTAATAACACTGCGAAACTCGGCATGGGTTACCCCATCCTCATGATGTTGGGCATTAGGAATCGGAGGAGTTTGGTCCTCATCGTCAACTCTTGCTCTTTGAGGTGGTCTTCCACGAGTCATTATCTAGAGAACACAAAATGGGTCGTTAGTTAAAGGAAAGGTTAGGACACTCTAAGGCACGACATGAATTTGAAAGAAGTGAAAATTTTCCTAAACGCCTCATAGTCTCTTATTCATAATTGTGGCGCGCTTCACAACCATGAACAAGACCCTATTTGACGCGGTATGTTGGACTCCAAGGATCATTCAAAACCTCAGGCTCTGATACCAAGTTTGTCACGACCCAAGCCTAGGGCCTAGACGTGACATGGCGAATGAGGAACCCGAAAGTACCTCAAACAAGCCTCTTAGCATTTTTTTAGCCTTTCATAGGTAATGATGATAAATAGACAAGCGGAAATCATAATAATAAATCTTCAACTTACATATGTCCAACAATACCTCTAACTATTAGATTTAATGGGGCTAAGACAAGTTCCTAGCTCACCCTCAATCATAATAGAAGAAATGCCATAATAAAATATCTTAACATATCATAAGCTAGAAAGACAAAGGAGTATTGTTCCCGGAACATGGGAACTCACCAAAAGTAGTCTTCAATGGAATATCAACTAGCCACGTGGAGGAGAACGAGGAGGAGCACCGATCCCTACATGGTGATATCATGTAGGCAAAAGAGTATGCGTTAGTACTTTGAATGTACTAAGTATGTAAGGATGCATGAACATTGAGAAAATATTATAACATTTATGTAATATGGAACATAATGTAATACATGCATAATAAATCATATGGATATCCTTTAAAACATTCATTTTGTGGGAAGCTAACCATAACCGACATTTAAGACCATGCGAGCTATTACATGGAATCCAACATAACCCCCTACGTTGGCCGGGGAGACTACTTGTCAGGTAGAACTCCGTCAACTTCATTCATTTCTTTAACTTTAACTTTAAGGGCTATTTATGGATCCATTAGCCTAAGACTACAAGGGCTCCTATGTTGGCACATAGTTAATGAGACAAGGGGTTGCTACTAGGATTCCCTTACCGAATCCCACCTCAATGCCTCATTCGGTGCTAAGTCAATCCCACGGAATAGTTTAATATTTCAAAATATTCATAGCATATAACTTGAGAATTCAAACATCATATTCGGTAGAATAGCTCATTAAAACATTTGATAATTCAAATATGCAAGAATTGTCCTTATTGCATAAAGAGTTCATCATTCATATCATTTCATCATTCTTTCATTTCATAAGACTCCCTTTTTGATCATAGATATTTCTTTCATAAACATTTATTTAGAGTCAAAGCTTTCAAGTCAAACTTTATTAAAAACATAGTAAAACTAGGTGGGTTCAAATCACTTCAACTTGCAAATATGTATGTAAATAAATATATATAAATACTTTGAAATCCATTAATTAAAAATCATACTTTAAACAACCCACCATGAATTTCAAGAACCTTTAAATAGATAAATAAAAGAATTACTTGTAAACCATCAATTCATACATATAAAATTATGTTGCATCAAAATAGAGCAATAATCATTAGTTTAACCATGATTCATACTATTAAGTAAAAATAAAAATTACCATAAGAAAATATTACTTAAAATCAAGAGACTTAATTGAAAGAGTTTTTGGACTATATGGATGAAAGAATTCATGGATAAACACCACATAACTTAGAGTAAAGCTTAAAGAAAATAAATATAATTTATCATATAATCAAAATAATTTAGACATGAGAGTGGAAGGAATACTCTCATTGAAACCTTACATACCTGGAAACCGAAGCTTTAGTTGGTACCGGAAGACTTAATGAACACTCTTGAGTCCTAGCTTCTCTCCTTGACGGAACATTTTGTGTACTACCCGGAATATATGAATCACCGGAATAGTATTTCTTCACTACTAAGAACTAAAACTATATTTGAGAATGTGTATAGAGAGAAGATTTGCTTGAGAAAGCTTGATGAATAAAATGAGGAAATAAGGTGGGTATTTATAGGTGGGAAAGATGACCTAACAATAAATAAAATAATTATAAATAAAAATCTGAAAATTTAGTGGAATATATTGATGTCATGAATGATGTTAAATGGAGGACAATTTATATCATGAGTGATGTCAAATGTATCTAGATCTTTCTATGGTAGGTGAAATGAGTTATCTTTGACATAATACTCTTTTTGGGAGCTGCGTTTGAATAAGATAAATTCCTTATTAGGATTTGGTGTCTTCATAAGAATTGTAGATATGGAAGTCTAGTTTCATATCGTTCAAGAATCAACCAATTTGGATAAACCTACAGTGAGATATGATTTTTCTTCTATAAACACTCATTTCCGTAACAGCATCCTACCTTACAAAGATTAATTTATTTGACCTACGTAACCTCCGAATCTTAAAATATGGTCTTCATAAAAGTTGTAGGTAATGATCTTGTGGTTACGTAGAAATTTGAATCACTCAATTTGGATATTTCTATGAAAAGTTATGACCAAAATACAGAGGCTGTATCATGTTTAGGCAAAAATTGAAACATCGTATACAACGTGTTTAGGGGATATTACAGCGGGGTAGAGTATACCTTGGCTAATAGATTCCCCTTTTTCTTCGTTGTATGGGGATAAAACGAGATTCCATATTTTAGCTCGCATGGTCTTATTATCGGTTATGACTCTTATCCCACATATGTACAACCTCATATGTATTTTCATGATCTAAATTATGCTTTTCTAATGCTTTGGGTCATTATGATTTTCTTAGGACTTTACTCATCTTATTTTATCATGTGTCTTACTTGAATATTGCATCCCATGATTTAAGTTGCATTCATGCCTCATACTTAGTACATTCCAACGTACTAATGCATACTCTTTGTCTACATTATTTCATAATGTAGGGTTTGAGATTGAAGATCATATTCATCTACGTGGCTAGTTAAGCTTTCCTATCCGGCAGTGTTTGTGTTGAGTCCTCATTTATCGAGGACTAGTCATCGAGTTGGTTATTGTTTTCAAAAACTTTGTTATGTTTCATATTCATGGTGATCTAGGGACATGTCTTAGCCCCCGCCCATGCTCATGAGCAGAGGCATCTAGTTGGATAAATGTTTTGAGTCTATGTTGTCATGTGACATTCTTCATTTACTATTCATGGTTTAGACTCTCTTATGATATTTTCTCTTTTACTTTATTTTATGTATGCTTAAATATATACAAGAGGCCTATTTGGAGCCCTTTCCGGATTTTAATCACCGTGTTATGACTAGGCCCTAGATTGGTATATGATATTAACTAGCCATGTGGAGGTGAATGTGGAGCAACACCAATCCCTATCTGGTAATATCATGTAGGCGATAGAGTATGCGTTAGTACTTTGTATGTACTAAGTATGTGAGCATACATTATAATGAAAAACGTTGGGATATATATAAGTAAAGTACATAAGTTAGTGCATGCACGAATAATCAAGTAATGAGCATTTGAAACATTTATTTGTGGGAAGATGACCTTAACTGATATTTAAGACTATGCGAGCTATTACGTGGAATCGCACATAATCCCCTACGTTGGCACGGGGAGACTACTTGCCGGGTATATCTTTGTAAATTTCATTCATTTCTTTAACTTTAACTTTAAGGGCTATTTATAGATCCACTAGCCTAAGCCTACAAGGGTTCCTATGTTGGCGCATAATTAATGAGACAAGGGGTTTTTACTAGGATTCCCTTATCGAATCGCACTTCAATTCCCCATTCGATGATAAGTCATTCCCACGGTATAGTTCATATGAAAAACATCATCATTTACATAGATTTAGATCATCAAACATCATTCGGTAGAATAGCTCATTAAAATCCTTTCTTTAATTCAAATATGTGAGAATTATCCTTATCACATAGAATCCATTCTTTGGCTAAGAAGCCCTTTCATCATCATTCAATCATTCTTTCATTTAATAAGACCTCTTTTGATCATAATCATTTGCTCTCATAAACATTCATTTTGGAATCAAAGCTCCCAATTCAAACTTCATTGAAACATAGTACAACTAGGTAGGTTCTATCCCTTCAACCTTTAAATCATTTAAAAACAGTGCTACCATACATGAGAGTAATGAAATGCATCAATTAAGATATATTTGAAACACCCACCAAAACACCGTGAAACCCTTTCATTCCTTCACATAAGGACCTTTAATAAAATTATCAATTTCATGCAATTAAGGGTGAATAATGCCTAAGATAGGTAAATAAACTGTAAATAGATAATAATCTATGCATTTGGAATCATACTATAAAAATTTATAAGAATCATACTTAAAATTGAATTTCCGGGTTTGGAAAATACTTGGGCTCCGTGGGTGAAAGAACCCATGAATGAAACCCACATACCTTGGAAAAACAAATCCCTGATGAAAGCTTGAAGACAATGGTGACTTGAAAAATCCTTGAAGTGAAACCCTAGACTTGGCTTGAAACCCTTGGGAGAACTTGAGAGGAAATAATTGGTGTGTTTGAGTCTAAGTGTGAGAAATGAGAGGTTTGGGAGATTTTAGGGACTTTAGATAGGTGACTTCAGTCCACAAAATTACCAAATCTTGATTATAAAATATAGGAAATGACAAAAATGCCCCTTTGTAAAATTGGCCAGATAAGCATCATGGAAGACCCATCATGGTCCATGGTGATCACCACAGCCCGTGGTGTTGTCTCGTGATAATTAAATTAGAGGGAAAAATCTTTGGGTTGGAGGGAAATTCTCTGAACTTCCTCCATGGAGACATTTACGGTCCATGGAGGGCATCACAGTCAGTAAACCGCGGCCTTGGTGTAGGTACTTCAAGAAGGCCTACAGAAGTGACCACCACGGTCCCCGAATAGCTGCACGGCCTTTGGTGGTCGTCTGTGGCCCTTGACTTGGAATGTTTTCTAAGGCCTTAGGGGAGGGGTCACAACGGAGGGCACTATGGTCCGTGGTGCTCACCATGGTCCATGGTACCTTGTCATGGTTTATTATCTGTAGGTCTGATTCTCTGAATTATTCCTCTTTTTAGGAATTTCCAAATTTTTGGGGTCTTACACCTATCTGCACTGGTGGTATAGGTTATTGGATTAAACTCATACACAAATCGTTGCTCGATACTACTCCCAAATAACTTTACTCTCCTCATATATGAAGTGAGTGTACTTACTCAATTTAGATATGTTATTCTCTTTTGGACTTAGCTCAAACTTAAATTTACTTAAGTGATCTCTTCTCTTTAAGCTATGTAAAAGTTGTTACACCCCACACTTTTAAACTCAGAATGTCTCATAAGTTCCTTAGACCTTATCATATGAGCCGGATACGCTACGACACTATCTAACTACTATGAGGAAGGGAGAATGTGATACCCCATAGTAGAGAAGGTTGAAAATTGAGTCATAAGAGTCCGGAAGGAATTGGAAGCCAAGCAATGAGTCGTAGGATTCAATTTACCTACGTAAGCTACTAACTTGGACGTCTTACATACTTAAGCTATTGGAGTACGTACCAAGCTTGCGTAGCATGGATTATATAGGCTCTTAAAATAAGACGAGATTACGAATCCACGAGGGAGGAAAAAAATGATGACGTGGCAGCCTAGGAGGGTGACACGTGGCAGCACCTCAAGCAGGGAGGTGACCCACTTGCTTGGGGTCAAGTAGGTGACCTACCTGCTTGGGGGAGGTGGACCCTACTGCCACATGGCAGCACCCCAATGGCCGCATGGTTGAGGTGGCCCAATAAGGGCCTGACACATGTCACCCTTAGGGGATGACATGTGTCACCTCATATATATATGTACTATGTGACTATTCACTTGTTCATTATCCACAATCAGCCAAAACATAGAGATAAAATGTGAGAGGAAGAGGCAACCATGGTTTGAAGACTTTGAGGTATGTTTTCCAACTTTACTTCATGAATTAATTATATACGGTGTTCCTTCAGCATCTGGGTATGAATATATGTATCTTACAATATTTACGGAACCAAAACTTCAGCTTTACAATTGGAAACTTAGAAGAAAGAAGAAGAGAAAACGTTGGATGCGAGAGAGAGGGGCTACGGGTTAGGCCTATTGCAGGTAAGCCTCCGAATTCTGTTCCATGAATTAATTGATTATGGTATCTTACAGTTATATAACGATATTTAATAACAAGAAATTCTAATTTGGGGCAGCGAGGAAGTCATACAAACAGTCCACATAATTTCAGCGCGTCTAGAGAAGTTCCGAGGCGCGTCTTGGCGGATTGTAGCCTATTTCGGGTAAGGTAAGGTTTCTCCTTTTAATTTTAACTTTGTGGTGTTGTTATGGAGTGTATTATACACCTTTTTTGTGGCTGTAAACGTGAAAATGGTATAGGAATGCTTGGCGTTGGAGACAACCCAAATTGTAGTCGTTATAGTTGAATTGTCGTCGAAGTAAAGTGTTGTTCTTGTGAGTTGTTGCTGCAGGGGTGTGGTGTGCTGTTGCAGGGACTAAATATTTTCTAAATATGGTTAAGGTTCTGCTAGTGGCAACCACATGACCCCTCATTTTGTATAATTAAAGCTGTTACAAAATCAAGGCTAGACACCCTATTTTGGGATATCGTAGTTGTGAGCAAGTCGTTTGGAGTTTGTATTGTGTAATGTTGGTTTGAATTGCTTGTATACATGTTGCAGGTTGTTGTTGTTGGTTGGATTTAGGTATTAGAAGTGGAATTGGAAATTCGGATAGGGCACATTATAAGGGAGGTGCTGCCCAATTTTCGTTAATGCCTTACCTAATTAAAGAACTAGTCGAAGAGACGGGCAAGGAAATAGATTCCAGGAATGCTAAGGTGCAACCTAAGATGCTGTAAAGATAAGAGTGGTTGATATTCGTATTACTTTCATATTGAATAGGTTCAAAGGACGACGAGGCAAATGGAATAAAGAGTAACTCACAACAGGTATGTAAAGCTTTCTCTTGTCATGTTTTGGTATAAGTACGTACAGCTATCTCTCATTTCCCTTGATATGTATTTGGTACGAAAATGAGATTATGATGCCATAGTGGTTCATCGAGCCCCATAATGGGCCGGGTATGAAATATGTATATGCAGATCACCTGAAGGAAAGTACAGACTACATAAAGCTCATTCTCCTTCTTCTTTTGGGCATGTCTTTATCTTAGTCGGAAATTGAATATGATACGAGCTCCAGAGTAACTCCATTCTTAGTTATTTCGCATTTACTTTTGAATAACGAACTCTGGTAGTAGTAGAACTATTTCCCTGGAAACTTACAGATATTAAAGAAGTACCAAATGTACAGTCTCCAAGCCTTGAAGACTATACGATACTAAGTGTTGTAATTCCATAAACGATTTGGCCCTATGTTCATACATGTCTAGATTCCTCGAGACTATTTTTGAGACAACCCATAATGGCATTTAAAGGACACTCGAGATGACTACACCGTTACTCGGGTCCTCAAATAAAATCTTAAATTTCTTATTCTGTCAAGTCTCTGATAATAATTTGAATCGCATATAGTTACTCACTACTCTACTCGTGTATACTGTAACACTTCTTTCACCGAGTCCCGGGCCAGGTATGTTATCATGCACAACTCACTACATTGTCCACCAAGCCCTTCACTAGAGGGCCGGGTACGTATGTATATATGTGTGATGATATGTTGTAATAAGGGGTGATGGCGCCAGGCCTGTGATGGTCCTACAGATATGATTCACCAGGCCCCTAAAAGGGCCATCTATATTGTATAAGTTGAGCATGCATACTTTTATGATTCACAGAGTACAGGTATATGTTTCTGATTTGATAATTGATTCCCCTGCTTCTCTACTTTGGATATACCTCCGGTTGTATTATGTTACGTTTTACATACTCAGTACATATATCGTACTAACCCCCTTTCTTCGGGGGGCTGCGTTTCATGCCCGCAGGTACAGGTATAGGTTTTGGGAGTCCGTCAGCTTAGAATTCCACTCAGCTCGGCTGGGAATGGCTCAATTATATCAAAGCCTAGTTTTGTTTAAATTGACGTTTGATGTGTAAAATTCTTTTATTTATTCAGGGGTACGGCGGGGGCCCTATCCAGCCATATATTATCATTTATATTTTTAAAGGACTGCAGACATATATATGTGGGTTGTGTATGTCAGTTTGATTCAGCTGGGTCTACATGAGATGTGATATATGTTATTATGTTATGGCAGCCTTGTCGGCTTGCGTGCCCTGTCATGTTGTGATACAAACAAAAAGGGCTACAGGTTTATGAAAATATTATTGCCCAGTGGGGCTCTATTACATGATATTATTTTATTTACAGTTCAATGTGACCACAACTGATAGATATATATACGGGGGGGTCCAGTTTGGACCCCAGTCGCGGCCTACGGGGTTGGGTCGTGACAAAAGTCCCATCTTAATAATGTATTTTAAAATATAATTTAACTTCTCAACTCAATATCAAAAATAGATGTTAAATTCTTTAAAAATCAACTCATTTATACATAAAATACTCATGTTCAAAATAGATATTAAGAGACTTCTTCAACTTAGCTTAACTCGTGCTCAATTCTTTCTTGATTAAATGATGTAAATAATCATTCTTTACTTTAAACATTGCATAAAATATTAAATAAAAAATTCAAATAGGATTCATAGAAATGCAAATATGATTCCAACATCTCAAAGACTTAACTCTTCAAAGTATAATCAATTAGACATACTATAATTCAATAAGGAATCTTATAAATACTCAAGAATTCATTTTATTGGAATTAAAACTCAAACTCAAAGTTTAACTTGATTGCATAAAGATTTAGGGAACAAGTATGAACTTAGTCCAACGTTACGATAGCCTTACATACCTAGGATGAATATTATCTATGAAAAAAAATCAAAGACTTGACTTGAAACTCTTTAACCCATAATGCTTCTCATTCTCTCCAATCCCTGCTCTCAAAAGTTTCTAAGTGTCAATAAGAGGAAAATCATATTAGGTATTAATAAGGGTCTAAATTTAGTCCCAAAGCGTCTTAGGTAAAGTTTGGAAAAGGTGGAGAAAAGACTGGATACCCCTCAGCAAAACAGACTAGGCCATTTACGGGTGTCTTCCGATAGATCATAGGAATTCCTTCGAACCGTAGAAGTTCACTCGTGGGAACTATGTCATTAATAAATACCTACTAGAATTTGGATTTTGGGTCTAAGACCACCCTTCTATGGGTGGTATACCCTGAGATGGGTTGCAGGGACCAGTTCATAGGAGGATAGGCCCTTTCTTGGGTTTTTGAAGTTGGACCTATGAACCCATCCTACGGGTCATAGGTCTATCTATGGGTCATAGGTCTATCTGTGAGTTTTCATGCTAACTCATCCTGCAGCAAGAGATTCTGAGTTTCTGATCTACCTCTATGGGCCTCACCTACGGTTCATAATTCTTTTTACAGGTCGTAACTCCCAGCTTGTAAGAACTGTTCTTGGACTCTGAAATTTTTAAGTGTGGGTGGAGTCTACGATTCCCAACTACGACTTGTAAAACTTCTATGATTCATAGGTTCCTAATCGTAGACCACTTTATGAACTTTTGATATTGACAAAGTTTGGGGTAACCTACGAATGGCCACTTATGACACATGGGTGCATCTACAAATTATATGTACCACCCGTGGACACTGGTCATACTATTTTTCTTAATGTTTCTTAGGTTTTCTCTTGGTCCTTGAACTTGGTCTTGGCTAGAGTATTACGGTGTGTTACAGAAGGGTGTGATAAGATTTGGGAGGTGGGGAAAGATTAGCCCGAGGTAATAGGGCCTTTTGACATTTTAAGGTCTATCAGAGATATTGCTTATGATTTAGACCTAATTCTAGCATTTAATCTATCTATCTAGTTTTTCATGTTTCGATATTATGCCGATATGTTCCAGATGAGTCTCATGTGCTCCAGTATGATTCGGTTGAGTTGGATAACCACCTAAACTTTGTAGAGGAGTCAGTTTCCATTCTAGACAGATATGTGAGTCAATTGCGATCTAGAGCTATTTTTGTAGTTAAGGTCCATTGAAGGCATTGTTCAGTTAAGGAGGCTACATGGGAGACTGAACAGGATATTCAAGAGTAGTTCCCCAGCTTATTTGACCCTTCAGGTACTTCTTGAATTGTTCTTTCATAAATGAAAGTCCTTTTTAGTAGTGGATATTGTAAATACAGTCTAGTCATTTCTGTGTAAACGCCCTCTTTCCATCATTTAAAGAGTTCCTATAGTGACCCCAAGTCATTTGTGACTAGCTGGCACTGATTGTTGGTCGCCTGGTTATTTGTTTGGGTTTTATGCCCACTTCCCTACTTTAGAGCTTTTGAAACTTGAATAGTTTACTTTGGTTAAAATGTCATGTAAATGAATTCAAAATTGAATTGTGACGGTTCCATTAGCTCATGAATGAATCATTTTAGGCCAATAGCATGACTCGAGCCTCGAGGCTTTCGGTATATGATTGAATCAATAGGCATTTTAGCCTTTAAACGGTGGCCTAAGTTTGACCTTCGTAGAAATTCTTGGAAAATGCACCTGGATGAAAATTCTGCTAGTATGGTTAGATATGGAATGTCGAGTTTGATCTACAACAACCTTTTATGTGCTTTCCGAGGCTTTCGGTTAATCCGAAGACCCTTGGAAATTTTGACTACATTATGAATCTAGAACATCAAATTTTATGGCATAACATTGTTCATTTGTGTGCACGGGGTTCCAAATAAATGCTAAGCACCTCATCGAAGAGTTTGGATTTGCCACAAACCAGCTGATATGAATAAGCTAGTGTAGGCCATTTCTGTACTTAGCATTCATAGAGCTAAGGGGACGTATTTGTGAATCCCTGACAGTGGAAAATCCTCATTCACATGGGCCATGCCGCGACTCTATCATAGACCACTACCCCTTCTAGTCTTCATATTCACGGGCCTCTGGCCGTATTTGCTAAGGGCATGTCCTGATACCTCTGCATTTGTAGGCCACCGTGGCCACCTTCGCGAAGGTCAATATCATCTAGTCTTTTAATTAAAATACCGACGCGACCAATATTCATCCCATAAGTTCAAAACTCCATAACTTGAGTTCCAGAACTCCAATTCTGATAATTTCAAGTCCTGTGTGTCTGAGGTGATTATGGGAGCACATTAGAATGTTTGGAGGAGTGCCGTAGACCTTCGTTTGAGGTAAATATTGGAATTTAACTGCTGCCATGTCTTTTGCTCTAGCTTTAATATTGAAATTTTGTATGAAGCTCATTTGGGATATTTTGAGCCTCAAATTGTGTTTTATTTTGGGACACAAGTTTTTGGAGCTAATTAGGACCTTTTTAAGGAGTCAATTCATGACTTTTGATGCGGGTCTCACATTCTCATTTTAGACTCCGAAATTAGTTTGTCTCCATTTTAAGTGATTTTAGTGCTTAAACAATTGTATTAATGTTGTGATTCAATTTTTGATAGCATGACAACATTCTGTGGCCACATAGAGGGGAAAAGTTCCAGAGACTTAATTTGAATTGCGCGCGATTAGCCTAAATGTAGGCTATAACTTCTCTCTCGTTAGATTGAGTTTGAATAAGTGAAATCATGTTGATTAGTTGGAATTTGGGTTGGTTAGTCTCTTGACCATTCTTAGTTTGTTAGAAACCACATTTTAGGCTCATATCGAGCAATTTGAATACTTGTGACTATGTTTTCTTATTTATTATTAATCATCCATACCTTTTGGTATGACTTGTTATAGTTTGTTGTTGATTGTATGGTCTCGTGGGTTTTGAGGGTTGGAATATGTCATAATAAGGTAAAATATCTGCAGAAGATTTTTTGGACTCGTATTCCGCGAGATGAATTTTTTCAAAAATTAGCCAAAACAGAAGACTCCGCAGCCAAGGCGGATCGTAGAGCTGTTCCCTGTTAAAGAAAATTTGTCTGAGGTCAAGTTGAACTAAAATTTGGTCAAATTTGACCTAGCATGGGAAATTGTTCATAAAATGTATTTGGTGCATGCATTTTATATGTAAACTGTGTTATTGTGTTCCCCAAGCTCGATTTACCTATTTCGAAAGAAAATGAACTAAAATGGGACATATCCGCCTCGCGGACTTGTTAACAGATAGTTCAAATTGGTGCGAAAATTTCAAAATTTAAGAGAGAAAAACTTGGATATTTTCCTGAACATGTGTAGGCGGATTTTGATGATTTATGGGGTTATTTTCCACCCTTCTCACTACGTACAACCCCAAAATTTATTTCTCCATCATAACCTCTCCAATTCTTCTACAAGTTCTTCTATCTAAGGTATGTGGGTTTCTTCGTCCATGGGTTCATCTACCCATGGAGCCATAAACACTTTTCAACTAATTCCTTTGGATTCAAGTATTCATTCTTCATGGGTACTTCTAATTTCTTCTTACTAGCATAAAGCATGATTGAAATAGTGGTTATTGACTCAAATTGCATGAAATTGATTACTACTTATGAATGGCCTAATTTTCTATCTTGGGTTATGAATGTTCAAATGGTTATTATTCAATCCTTCTTAAATGCTAGATTATGGTTCAAATTATTGATATTATGTTCAAGTAAGCTTATATTACTACTCAATTGCATAGATTGTTCAATTTCAAGTAATTTCCTATCTGAAGCTATTATGGATCTTTGAAATGCATGGTGGGTTATTTAAAGTATGTTTTGAATTGACTCAATTGATATTTTTTATGCATGGTCCTTTTGAAAAGCATGTTTGAAAGATGAATTGAATAGAACCCACCTAGTTTTCTATATTTCCAATGAAGTTTGACTTGAAAACTTTTGACTCCAAATGAATGTTGTGCAAGCAATGCCCATAAAAAAGGGAGCATTATGAAATGATATGAATGAAAGATTCTTTATGTGATAAGGAAAATTCTCACATATTTTAATCGATAAAGGTTTTAATGAGCTATTCAACCAAATGTGATATTTTGAATTCTCAAGATTTATGCTATAACTATTTTGACGTATTAAACTATTTCGCAGGATTGACTTAGCATCGAATGGGGAATTAAGGTGGTATTGGATAACGGAATTCTAGTAGCAACTCATTGTCTCATTAACTATATGCCCACATAGGAACCCTTGTAGGCTTTTTAGGCTAGTGGATCCACAATTATCCCTTAAAGTTAATGGTAAAGAAATGATCAAAGTGGATGGACTTCTACCCGATAAGTAGTCTCCCCGTGCCAACGTAGGGGGTTATTTTGGTTCCATGTAATATCTCGCATGGTCTTAAATGTCGGTTAAGGTCACTTTCCTACAAAATAAATGTTTTGAGTTTTCATATGATGATTTCTCATGCATGCATTCGCTTATGCATATTTATTATTAAATATCTTAATGTTCTTCATTTTATAGCATGATCACATACATAGTACATTCAAAGTACTAACGCATAATTTTTCCTACATGATATCACCATGTAGGAATTGGCCTTACTCCATATTCTCCTACCCGTGGCTAGATTGATCATTGAAAGCTAGTACTAGTGGTGAGTTCCCATGATTCGGGAATGATACTCTTACCTTTCTAGCTTATGTTGTGTTTAAACTCTTGAATTACTTTTGGTATATTTTGATTTATATCTTGATGGTGAGCTAGGAAAATGTCTTATCCCCTACCAAGTCTTTAATGTAGAAGGTATTGTTCGACGTAGTGAATGATGTTATGTTGAATTTGACTCTTATTGAATGTAAAATCCCTTAGTCCCTATATCCCTTTATGGTTCCGCTTTATTTTTTTATCATTACTAATAAGATGCTCAATGAATGCTAAGAGGTTTTCGTAAGGTACGTCCGAATGCTTTATTTGCCATGTTACAACTAGGACCTAGGCTTGGGTCATAAGAAATTTTTTATCAGAGCACAAGGTTTTGAAATGGTCCTTGGAGTCCAACATACCGTGTCAAATAGGGTCTTTTTCATTATTGCGAAGCATGCCACAACTATGAATATGAGACTATGGGACGTTTAGAAAGGTTTTCACTTCTTTCAAATTCATGTCATGCCTTAGAGTTTCCTAAGACTTTCTCTAACTAATGATCCATTTTATATTCTCTAGATAATACATCTTGGAAGAGCACCTCCAAGAGCAAGGGTTGATGATGAGGACCAAGCTCCTTCAGATCCCGATGCCCCACATCATGAGAAATGGGTAACCCATGCTAAGTTTCACAATATCATTTTGTTGTTATCTCAAGCCGTAGCCAATTAAGGGCATCAAGGTATTTCTCCTCCCCAAATGCAAAATTTAGCCTCTAGGATTCAGGATTTCCAAAAGATGAATCCACCCAAGTTCGATGGTTCTAAACTAGATGAGGACCCTATGGAGTTCATTGATGAAGTATACTAGATTGTGGCTATCATGGGTGTTCCACCAAATGAGAAGGTCCAACTAGTGTCCTATCAACTCAAAGGCATGGATCTAGTGTGGTACGAATAATGGGTTGTTGAGATAGATGAAGAAGTAGGGCTAATAGGATGGGAATTGTTCAAAGGTAACTTCTTAGATCACTTCTTCCCATTGTAGCTAAGGGAGGCCAAAATCCAAGAGTTTATCAACCTCCGTCATGGGAGTATGAGTGTGAGGGAGTATGCCCTCAAATTCACTAAGTTATCAAAGTATTCTCCCTTCATGGTCTCTAACTCAAGGGATAAGATGATTAATTTTATTTTCGATAAGGAGTGCAAAATGGCCATGTTGGTCAAGGAGATGGACATCTCCCAGTTAATAACTTACGCAGAATAAATTGAAGAAGAGAAGTTGAGGGAGAGTTCGAGGGGGTTCAAAAAGGCTATAGTAGATGGTGGAGGATTCAACCCTCAAAATTCCGATCATGGTAATAATGACAAAGGCCAAGATGGGGAACGGTTTATGGGACAAGGTTTCACCAATACTCCTCATCCCAAGTTCAACAAGGACAAAGGTCCCAACCCAACAGTCCCAAGAGAAAATGCTGGTGCCCAATTTCCTCCCCCCCCCCCATGTAAGAAGTATGGGAAGACCCATAAACGGGAGTGTTTGGCGGGCTCAAATATGTATGATTTAAATTCGGTAAAATAGGTCATCATGCTCGGGATTGTAGAGGTGGTGGTGGTGATAAGCCTCAAGGCCAAGTTGGTCATAGACAATAAGTTCATAGAGCTGGTCAATGCACCAACCGCTTCTATGCCTTGCATAGGAGGCGAGAGGTTAAGGAAGCACCAAATGTGGTTACCGATATATTGAAGATCTTTACTTTTGATGTCTATGCATTATTGGATATGGGTACAAACTTGTCATTTATTATACCATTCTTAGAAAATAGGTTTGATTTATTGCTCAAAATGTTAATAGAGCCTTACTTGGTGTCTACCCCTATTGGTGAGTCAGTTGTGGCTAGAAAAGCTTATAAGGGTTGTCCCGTGTGCATTTTGCATAAAGTTGTTTCTTTTGATCTCATAAAGCTTGACATGGTATATTTCGATGTTATACTTGGTATGGATTGGTTTCATGCATCTTATGCTTCCATATATTGTAAGACTCTTTGAGTCAAGTTCTAATTCCCAAATGAGTATGTTCTTGAATGGGAGGTCATGTTTCGGTAGTGAAGGGTAAGTTCATTTCTTGTCTTAAGACCTGAAAATTTATTGCTAAGGGTTGTATTTACCACATTGTGAGGGTTAGGTATATCGACTTCGAAAGTCCTCTTTCATATGTCCCAATAGTCAATAAGTTTCTCAATGTCTTTCCTGGCAACCTTGCCAATATCCATCCCAAAAGGGAAGTTGATTTTGGTATTGATCTCCTTCCCGATACCCAACTTATCCCTATTCCTCCTTATCGGATGGCCCTCGCGGAATTGAAAGAGTTGAAGGAACAATTAAAGAACTTATTAGAAAAGGGGTTCATAAGACAAAGTATTTTTCCATGAGGCGCTCCTATGCTATTTGTAAGAAAGAAGGATGGGTCACTTTGAATTTGCATAGACTACCGGCAATTGAATAAGATGACTATTAAGAACAAGTACCCAATCCATAGAATAGATGGCTTGTTTGATCAATTACAAGGGGAAAGTCACTTCTCCAAGATTGACCTTTGGTCCAGCTAACACTAACTAAGGGTGAGGGAGTGTGACATTCTCAAAATGGCCTTTTGGACAAGGTATGGTCACTTTATATTTATAGTGATGCATTTTAGGTTAATGAATTCTCTCGCGGTGTTTATGGACCTAATGAATAGAGTGTTCAAACCCTACCTTGATACTTTTGTTGTGGTCTTCATTGACGACATTTGGATTTACTCTCGGGGTGAGGAAGAAATAAGAATAACTTGAGGGTTATGCTTTAAACATTGAGGGATAGGAAATTATTTGCAAACTTCATCAAGTGCGAGTTTTGGTTGAAGGAGGTGGCTTTTCGGGGTCACATATTATCCAGTGATGGGATCAAAGTTGATTTTAAGAAAATGGAGGCGATCAAAAATTATCCTAGACCATTTTCTCCTTCGAACATTAGGAGCTTCTTGGGTCTAGTTGAGTACTATAGAAGGTTCGTTGAAGGGTTTTCTTCGATCTCATCTCTTATGATAAAATTGACCCAAAAGAAAGTGAAATTCATATGGATGGATGAGTGCGAAAAGAGTTTTAAAACCTTGAAAGATCGAATTACCTCCACTCTTATTTTGACTCTACCAGAAGGATTAGTAGGGTTTCTGATTTATTGTGATGCTTCAAAGATTGGTTTTCGTTGTGTCTTAATGAAAAATAGCAAGGTTATATCCTATGCTTCTAGGCAATTGAAGGTGCATGAGCTTAACTACCCTACCCATGATCTTGATTTAGCAGTCGTTGGTTTTTCTTTAAAGATTTGGTTGCACTACCTCTATGGGGTACATGTGGATGTGTTTACCGACCATAAAAGTCTTCAATATATGTTCACCCAAAAGGACCTCAATCTAAGGCAAAGAGGGTGGATACAACTCCTTAAGGACAATAACATGAGTGTGAATTATCATTTAGGTAAAGCCAATATGGTTCCCGATGCACTTAGTAGAGTGTCAATGGAAAGCTTGGCCCATGTTTATGCTGGGAAGAGGGAGTTAGTAAAAGATGTTCACCAGCTGGCCAAATTAGGGGTTAAGTTATGTGGTACCGATGATGGTGGTATGGTTGTTCAAAATGGGTCCAAATCCTCCTTGGTGGTGGATATTAAGTCAAAACAAGACCTTGACCCGATACTTGTTGAGTTAAAGAAGTCGGTGAAGGAAAAGAAGATAGAGGTCTTTTCGTAAGGGGGAGCTAGGGTGCTATTACCAAGGTCGGTTATGTGTTCCGGATGTGGATGGCCTAAGGAGTTTGATCTTCATAGAGGCTAATAATTCTATTTTCTCCATTCATCCTGGTTTGATGAAAAAAGTATTGAGATTTAAATGATTTCTATTGGTAGGGTGGCATGAAGAAGAACATAGCAAGTTTCATGTTTGAATGTACGAATTACAACCTAGTAAAGGATGAACATACAAGGCCGGGTATCCTAGCCCAAGACATTGAAATCCCTACTTGGAAGTATGAAGAAGTGAATATGTATTTTGTAGTGGGTTTGCCTTATACTCGGAAGATTCATGATTTGATTTGGATAATTATTGATAGAATGACTAAGTCGGTTCACTTTCTACAAGTTAAGACTTCCTATAGTGTTGAAGACTATGCCAAGGTATATATTTAGGAGTTGATAAGGTTGCATAGTATTCCATTGTCCATTATTTTGGATTATGGCACCCAATTCACTCTAACTTTCGGAGATTATTTCAAAAGGGCCTCGGTGCTAAGGTAAAGTTGAGCACCACATTCCATCCTCAAACCGATGGACAAGCCGAAAAGACAATTCAAACACTAGAGGATATATTAAGGGCTTGTGTGTTGGAGTTAAAGGAAATTGGGATGATCATCTACTACTCATTGAGTTTGCCTATAATAATAATTACCACTCAAGTACTAAGATGGCGCCATTTGAGGCTTTATATGGGAGATGATGTAGATCCCAGTTGGTTTGTTCGAAGTAGGTGAGATAATATTGGGACCTGATTTGGTACTTGATGCTTTATAAAAGGTAATGATCATTAGAGAAAGGTTAAAGATGGCTCAAAGTAGTCAAAAGTCCTATTTTGATACTAAAAGAAGGGATCTTGAGTTTACTGTGGATGATTGGGTGTATTTGAAGGTTTCACCTATGAAGGATGTTGTTCAGTTTGGTAAGAAAGGGAAATTGAGCCCTAGGTATGTAGGGTCTTATAGAATCTTAAAGCAGGTTGACAAAGTTGCTTATGAGTTGGAATTAACTTTTGAGATGGGGTTCATCTAGTATTTCATGTGTCTATGTTGACGAAATATGTGGGAGATCCTAGTTTCATTGTGCCTTTGGAGATAGTGAATGATGAAGAGAATTGGACCTATGAAGAGGTTCTGATTGAAATTTTAGACCAGTAAGTCAATAGATTGAGGAACAAAGAAGGTGCATCTGTTAAAGTCCTTTGGAGGAATCAACAAGTTGAAAGTGATACATGGGAGGCGCAAGCAGATATGCTGAAAACCCTCATCTTTATCACTCTACTCAAGCCTAAGGTATTAAGTCATCCTTTCTAAATTACTTGAAATCCTTAAATTTCAACTTTTATTGTAATATGCAGGCATAGTTATGAAATATGTTTTGAATGTTGTTTTAAAATTGCACTATTTATTTCATGATGGGTTGTTAATTTACACTACTCAAGCTAACTCTTGTCTCATCGAGGATGAATGTTCAACGTTGCGTGAGTTTTAAGGGTTGGAATGTGACATAATAAGTTAAAATAGAGGGAAAATCGCTTTGGAGGATTTTTTTGACTCGTATTCCATGAGATGAAATTTTTCAAGAATTGACCAAAATAGAAGACTCCGCGACCAAGGCGCATTGTGCAGTTGTTCCATGATAGAGCAAATTTGTCTCAGTTCAAGTTGAACTCAAATTTGGTGAAATTTGACCTAGCGTAGGAAATTTACATAAAACATATTTGATGTATGCTTTTTGGGTGTAAATTGTGTTATTGTGTGTCCCGAGCTTGATTTACCTATTTCAAAAGAAAATGAACTGAAATGCGACATTTCCACCTCGCGTACTTATTCCCGGATAGTTCAAAATTATGCGAAAATTTCTAGATTTAAGAGAAGGAAACTTGGATATTTCCCTGAACATGTGTAGGGGGCTTTTGACGATTTATGGGGTTATTTTCCACCCTCCTCACTAACTACAACCCTAGAATTCATTTCCCCTCATTCCCAGATCACCTCCTACAAGATTACCTCTCAAGCTAAGGATTCAAGCTCCCCATTGAAGACCTATTATCATGAATTCTTCAAGTCCATCAAGATCTCTCGAATTCCTCTTCAAGTTCTTCTCTAAGGCATGTTGGTTTCTTCATACATGGGTTCATCCATCCAAGGAGCCCAACACCCTTTCTAAATAATTCCTCTAGATTCAAGTATTGATTCTTTTTGGGTACTTCTAATTTCTTCTTACTATCATGAAGCATGATTGAAATTGTGGTTATTGACTCAAATTGCATGAAATTTATTACTACCTATGAATGCCCTAATTTCCTATCTTGGGCTTATAAATTTTCAAATGGCTATTATTCAATCCTTCTTAAATTGCTACATTATGATTAAAATTATTGATATTATGTTCAAGTAAGCTTATATTACTACTCAATTGCATAAATTGTTGAATTTCAAGTAATTTCCTATCTCAAGCTTTTATGGATATTTGAAATGAATGGTTGGTTGTTTGAAGTATGTTTTGAATTAACTCAATTGATAATATTTGTGTCTGATCCTTTTGAAAAGCGTGTTTGAAACATGAATTGAATAGAATCCACCTAGTTTTTCTATGTTTCAAATGAAGTTTGACTTCAAATCTTTTAACTCCAAATGAATATTTGTGCAAGCAATATCTATTATAAAAAGGGAGCCTTATGAAATGAAAGAATGACGAAATGTTATGAATGAAGGGTTCTTTATGTGATAAGGAAAATTCTCACATGTTTGAATCGATAAAGATTTTAATGAGCTATTCTATCGAATGTGATGTTTTGAATTCTCAAGCTATATGCTATGAATATTTTGATGTATTTAACTATTCTGTGGTATTTACTTAGAACCAAATAGGGCATTGAGGTGGGATTAAGTAAGGGAATTCTAGTAGAAACCCCTTGTCTCATTAACTATATGCCAACATAGGAGCCGCTGTAGGCTTTTTAGGCTAGTGGATTTACAATTATCCCTTAAAGTTCAAGTTAAATAAATGATTAAAGTCGATGGAGTTCTACTTGGCAAGTAGTCTCACCATGCCAACGTAGGGGGTTATGTTGGATTCCATGTAATAGCTCGCATGGTCTTAAATGTCGGTTGAGGTCACTTTCTTACAAAATGAATGTTTTAAGTTTTCATATGATGATTTCTCATGCATACATTTACTTATGCCTATTGCTTATTAGTTGTCTTAATCATCTTCATTCTATAGATTGGTCACATATTTAGTACATTCAAAGTACTAAAGCATAGTTTTTCCTACATGATATCACCATGTAGGAATTAGCGTCGCTCCACACTCTTCTACCTGTGAGTAGATTGATCGTTAAAGGCTATTACTAGTGGTGATCTCCCATGATCCGATAATGGTACTCTTATCTTTCTAGCTTGTGTTGCATTTAGACTCTTGAATTACTTTTGGTATATTTTGACTTATTTCTTGAGTGTGAGTTAGGAATATGTCTAAGCCCCCGCCAAGTCTTTAATGTAGAAGGTATTGTTTGACGTAGTGAATAATGTTATATTGTCTTTGCTCTTATTGAATGTGAAATCCGTTAGTCCCTATATCTCTTTATATTTCTGCTTGATTTGTTTATCGTTATCGATGAGACGCTCAATGAATGCTAAGAGGTTTGGGTGATGTATCTCCAGGTGCTTCATTCACTGTGTTACATCTAGGCCCTAGGAATGGCTCGTGACATTGATATTGGAGCATGTTAGGCCTTGTTCTATTCTTAATCTAGTATTTTCCATAGACATTGCGATATTTGGAGCATTTAGGCCCTCTTTTTACTCTGAGATCAACTCGAAAGCCTTGTATTAGGCGTTGCCTCAACTTTAGTGACCTTCTACCCCTTCTCCCTTATCTTATGGACCATACATTGATGATTTGAGATTCTGGGCTTTGCTTGACGACTTGGAATCGGGTATGGTTCGAGCTTAGAGTGTTGGAATGACTATCTGAGAATGGACGCCACTCATCAGTGGTTTTGTGATGACGAGTTGACATGATATCTTTTGGTAGCCATCATCGTTGCAGATTCAAGGACTGATCATACTGCCCTTTTATCCTCTACGGAGTTGATACACTTTAGCTATAATCTATTGCCCTATTGAGATTCATCTGCGGTTCACGGTCCAGGCTCTATACTTCCTAGATGGGTTGCTATTATTGTTTACTCAGAGACTATTAGTGGCTAATTTGAGATTTATTCCTACTTTTCATATTACTTTTACTTTTCAAGGTCAGTCAGGCTTTGATGCCTACTGAGTACCTATTGTTTTGGTACTCATACTACACTCTATATTTACTTTTGTGATGCAGGTCTGATAACCAGCTACCAGCATTTATTTGAGCCTACAATAGTCTGACTTTAGAGGTGAGGGTGAGCACAAGTTGTCTTGGATTTACCTGTCTATTTTTGTATATAACTGACTAGTCTTTTTCTTTTTGAGACAAGTTTATTTTTTCGTGTTCCACTTTTGGGACTTGTATCCATTTTGTAGTAGCTTTGTAATTGTGACTTTCGAGTTTTGATAAGGATCTTTTCATTGGTATATTTATATTTGTCTTGTCTTTAATTAATATTTTGTTATTCTTCTGATTTGCTTATTTCTGGTTTAGTTTCTACCCTTAATCCCATTACTTGCAATTCTGAGATATAGGCCGGCTTACCAATTGTTGGGTTATAGTAGGTTCCATCATGACTTAAGAGATCGAATCCTGACACTGTCATGCTAGGTGAGGCACCATATCCCACCATTAATCAAATTGTTAATGCTCTTAGAGGTTTTGATATATGGGAGAATGAAGAACAGGTGCCACAATATAATAATAACATGGCATTCTCTGCTCAAAAGGGTAGGGAAAGAGGAAACTACTTTCACATAAGAGGAAACAACAACTTCATTTCCAGAGAAAGAGGCTTCAAGCCTACTAAAGAAGGAACAGGTTCTCAGAACAATCAAAGTTTCCTAAGTGGAAATAAGGAAAGGAACATTATTGTGTCATGCTAGGATAGGCACCATATCCCACCAGTAATCAAATTATTAATGCTCTCAGGGGTGTTGATATGTAAACAACAACTTCATTTCCAGATAAAGAGGCTTCAAGCCTACTAGAGAAGGAACATGTTCTCAGAACAATCAAAGTTTCCTAAGTGGAAATAAGGAAAGGAACATTACTGAGTCATGTCAAATATGTTGTAGGAATACCCATACTACTCTTAATTGTTTTTATAGGCGAGAGTACTCTTATCATTATGCATATAAACTACCACAAGCATTGGATACTATCAATATATAGAATGCATCTGCTACTGATGACACGTTGTATGTGGACTCAGGAGCAAGTAGTCATATGACACACAAATCAAGTATTCTATCTGATCTTAGATACTACAATGGACTAGAAAAAATCATTGTTGGGAATGGATCAAAAGTAGACATAAGACATGTTGGGAATACAACTAGATCATGCAAGAAGTCCTTGTAGTTCCTATGACTACTAAGAATCTACTCTCAGTTGGTAACTTGAAAAGGATAATTTTTCCCTCTTGAATTGATGAAACTGATTTTGTTGTAAAAGACAAGAAGTCAAGGACACTACTGGTCAAGGGATCTAAGAAGAGTGGACTCTATGCTTTCGAAGATAACAATCCCTATGCTTTGACTGCTGCACACGATTGCAACACATTAGACAACATGTGGCACACTAGATTAGGACATCCTAGTTTGAAGTCATTAATAGTTTCGAGTAATAATAGATGCATCAATGTTAGTAGTTGGAATAAAATTCCTATTGTGTGTTCTAGTTGTAAACTTTCATTTAGCTTGAGAGATAAAATGGACAAGGAATCTTTATTAAAAATTAATATTGATTTGTGGGGTTCTACTCTTATTGAATCCTCTCAATATATGCGATATTATATAGTGTTTGTAGATTATCACAAAAGATATACTTGGCTTTATCCACTGAAAAAGAAGAATGCATTTGTTGAAGTATTTGTCAAATCTCAGAAAATGGTGGAAAAATAATTTTTTGAAGAGATTAAGATATTCTAATGCGATGGAGGTAGTGAGTCCTCAAAACAAACTTCATTAAACATCTATAAGGTTGTGGTATTGTCAGGAATATTTCATGTTCTAACACACTTGAACAAAATTCAGTTTCAGAAAGAAAAGATAGGCATATTGTTTAGGCTATTGTAACTCTTTTATTCCATGCTAATATTCCTTTGTTCCTATGATTTGAGACTTTTCTCAGTGCGGTGTGTCTTATAAATAAACTTTCATCCTCAGTCTTAAAAGTGGTGACTCAATTTGTTATGTTACATGGTGAGCAATCTGACTACAATAACTTAAAGGTGTTTGGTTGTAAGTGTTTCCCATTTATCAAGCGTAGCAAAAAGTTCAATACAAAGACTTATCCTTGTGTGTTTTTAGGATACAACAGTTTACAGAAAGGTTACAAGTTATACCATCCCCCAACATGGAGTGTGTATGTGTCGAGATATGTTGTCATTGATGAAAATACATTACCTTGTGTGCATCCAAGTCAAGCCTAGACTAACATTGTTGAATTTTTCTATAAATTACAGGCACATGATAATCCTGAATTAGGAAAGTGCAAGATGATTCTACTACACAAGCTACTAGTGATAATGTTGTTACTGATGACATAAAAACACCTATACCTTTTGATAATTCAAGAGAAGTGCAAGATGATTTGAATACATACGTTGTTGGTGATAATGTTGTTATTGACCATATAACAAAACCTATACCTCTTGAAGATGATAGTGCTACTGACTTCTCAAATGCAGGATCGGATAATGATAGTATATAATAGGTTGAGAGTGATAGTCTAGACAACAATTGTAAGGATCAGGTTGGAGGTATAGGATTATGAGGTGGTAGTCATAAATGGGTTGAAGGTGCAAGTCTAGGAAGTAGGGGTTCATCACATCCCACCTTCCTTGTGATTAGTCCGCAAGTGGTACATCTAGAAGTTGACATTTCAAGGTTGAATATGGCTGAGAACCAATTATATGGAGATACTACAATGAATCCCGCTACCTTAGTTCATCATCCTTATGCACCATAAGGGGATCCCATAATTACTAGACACAAGGCAAAGGAACAACACGAATCAATTGTTGGTAACAACAAAGAAGAATTTTTTAGGGAACCAAAAACTTCTAAGGAAGCACTAAAATCACCTCATTGGCTTGCATCTATGTAGGGGGAAATGAATGCTTTGCATAGAAAAAAGACATAGATATTGGTCCCCAATTCTACTGGTATAAACTTAGTTGTTTCAAAATGGGTGTTCAAGACCAAGATGAAGGCCAATGGTACTGTAGATAGATACAAAGCCTGGGTTTTTACCAGGGGTTTCTCACAATTTGAAGGGATAAATTTTGAAGAAACTTTTAGCTTTGTGGTTAAGGCCACAACTAATAGGGTAGTTCTATCCATTGTTGTCACCTCTAAGTGGGAAATCGGATAGTTAGATGTCAAAAATGCCAAATCAAGTGTTGCTTGGGAGGTCACCCAATGCATTTTCTTTTGGTTTTGTTTTCTTTTAAATTTAATTTAGGTATAACGTTTATAGAAGTGTACAACTACACAATGAACATATAATGTTTGGTCATTGGAAGGGACCATAAGTCCTAGTACGATATGTACTAGGCTTGCACAACTCGTGGTGCCCTCCTTGGCCAGTAGAACATGAAATTGAAATGGCAACCTCTACTTGTAACGATGCATAATATTATATAAAGAAGTAAATAGGAGTATTTTTTTAAACAAAACAAAAATACTTTGAGTTATTTTTTTGAAACACTAGATCCCCACCCCAACTCCTTAAGCCCCAAACAATCCATTTTGGGTATCTTAGGGATTTTTGTGTATTTTCTATAAATTGAATCAAACCGAAACAAGAACTTTATTTTACTAAATCTCGAACCCCTCTATCAGAGAAAATCTCATTTTTCAAAGTTCATCACATATCGTGACGTACTGGCTCCTTGGTCATTGCGATCATGGAGATGAGTGTTGTAATCATGAAGACCATTTTTATTGAGACTCACGATCATGGACCTGAGTCCCACAATTGCGAAGAGTAAATTCACTGACTTTCAGTTAATTAAAAAGCCCATTCCAGCAGTTTAAGTACCATTTTGGGACTTAGAAAGATTAAGTTTTGAGAGCAAATCTTTGCCTTGTTCAAAAATTCTTGTTTCATTATGTTGGAAATTCTTGCGAGGACATTCCAAGACCCTTTCTCATCTTAAAAATATTGTATGTTTTTCGTAAATCTGTTGTTTCCTTGCTAATATAGGGCTTGAAATTGGTGGAGTTTTTTTGAGCACTTCTGGTGCTCAGATATGCCCATTTTTGGAGCACAAGTTCCTTGACCTACTTGGAACCTTGTGACAGAGTTGGTTTTTTGACTTCGTGCGCGGGTCCAAATGTTGAATTTTGGCCCGATTTTAGTTTCATTTTTAATTATAGTAATATGGGTATTGTTAGCTTTTTTTGTTTTGTTCTTTGATAATTTGATATAGTGGCATCATTTGGAGGCAGTCCAGAAAGGAAACGCTCAAGTTTAGCTGTTCGTGTGCGGTTTTGACTTTGAGGTAGGTTTTGGCTTCCTCTTGTTAGACTTTTCTTGGTTGGAATTGGTATATTTTAGGTGGTAACATATGATTAGGTTGGTAATTTAGGTATTGATATTCTATTGAGCAATTTGGAGCTGATGATCGTCCTTGATATCCTATTGAGCAATTTAGAGCCGATGATCACTGTTAGGACAAGTTTGGGTTTTAGCCTTGGAGACTTATTCTAGGTGATATTGTGACCTTTGTGCACCGCTTAGAATCCTTATAACAATATTCTTCTTGGTGGTTTGAACTTAAGACATCGCTTCTTTGACTTGTTTAGTTTCGATTGCCCATTTTTTGTGATTTCGGCGTATTCTTGTGCCTTTGCTCATGATAATGAAATGTTGGGCCCGAGGCCTTGCTTTCAGTACACCGGAGTCCCAGTTTAGTATTTTCGTTCCCTCGATGGGATTTTTCCCCAACATGACTAAATATATGATTTTTTGCATACTACTTGCCTTGACATACCTCATCGGTGGTAAAACCTTTTTAAAGGATGAATAAATGGTATGATTTATACCGTGGATTGATGGATAAGTATAAGGAATCTAAGGAAAATACATGTGATATTTTATTTATGATATTTTATGGTTGATGAGCTCTAGGTATGATTTCGAGCGGTCCTTGTATTGACTTTGGGCTACACTTATTTTCATTTGATGAGCTTGGGGTATGATTTTGGGCAGCCCTTTTATTGACTTTGGGACACACTTTATTTTATTTGATAAGATCGAGGTGTGAATTATTTTTTGGGGGGAGGCATTGATATATAATCCAGGTTATTATTTTAATATTGATGAGCTTGAGGTATGATTCCCAGTGGACCTTTTATTAATGAGCTCAACGGTTATTCCGGACGCTCCATGATACTTTTCGGTATATTGGTCCGTATGTACTACTTCATATTCATGCACTCCTTCGATATTTTGCAGGTTGAGATTATTAATGTGATTTTCCTACTTGGTTGGATTTACTTGACTATTGTATGATCTTTCTGCACCCTCATTCCCCATAGTCATAATGTTATTCTTCTCGCTTATTATTATTATTAGTATCATCGTGCTGCTTATTATATATATATATATATTATTATTTTTTGAGCTCAGTTGGCCTATGATACCTACTTAGAACTCTGTATTTTGATACTCATACTATACTTTTGCATCTTTTTGATACAACTCCCAGTTTGAACCACAACCTTCGAGCACCTGACCATCCATAGTTGTGCCATATCTAGATTGTGGTGAGCTCTTGGCGTTCAAAGACTTGCTACACTCTCTCTTTTGCACTAACTTGTGGTTTGTATTTTGGACAGTCAATTTTGTGTTATATATTCATATATGGTCAAATTTTGTACTTAGTAGCTCCTATATAGGTGATACCATGATCCGGAGTTTGGTCTATCATCAGTCCATTATTTTTTATCACTTTCGAGCTTTTTTGTATGGTATTTATATATCTATACCTTGGACCGATTTATTTTGTTATATTCATCTTGCTTTCACCTTCTTATGTTATTAATTATTTATTTAAATTAAGATTTTACTTCTGCAATAGTTAGGTTTGGCTTGCCTACTTGGAACCTATAGTAGGCACCATTATGGCTCTAATTCTGGTCGTGACAGAGATGGACAACTTTGCACTTCACAGGCTCACCCTAAGTCTTCAATCCACAACGACTCTCATGAGGAACTCATCAATGGCGAGAACTCGTACTATGATCCTTAGGGTGTACAAGTGTAGCATGAGGACCAATAAGTAGTACTCAATAGTCATAGGAGGCAATCATAAATAGCTATTAAAGAAGGGTATTTATTACAAGTAGCTAAAGGAGAGCTAATGCGTAGTAAAAGCGAGTAGTGAAAAAGGATAAATGATAAAAGATGTAGATAACTAAGGAA
Organism: Solanum dulcamara; assembly: GCF_947179165.1. Lineage (NCBI taxonomy): Eukaryota > Viridiplantae > Streptophyta > Magnoliopsida > Solanales > Solanaceae > Solanum > Solanum dulcamara. Next base: position 27,081,736 of record NC_077245.1, read on the forward strand.
AGGGAACATACCAAGAGGAACTAGACCAACAACCTAACAACAACAACATTCCTCTACGGATTCCACTAACTAAGGATATACTAACCGTATCCACTCTAGAATATCATAACAACAAATAGGCCAATCCGTTCCAACTTGCTCAAAACGTACCAACATAGAGGAAATAAAAGGGTGAGTCCAAGCCAATCATATAAACTAACCATTATACTAACAAAAAATACACAATCAATAATCTAATAATAACCCAAGTAAGCCCCTTTAATCCCTAAAGGTATACAATAACAATCATAACCCAAATGGCTCCTTATAAGTCCGAAAGTGGAAACAACAAAAAATTATACTAGTGATAGGTGATGAATATGAATGCAAGTTATGTAATAAAAACCAGTAGTACCATCAATACCAAGTGCCAATAACAACTATATACACCTACCTCTTACCCTTGGCATGCTAGGTAGGATCCATGAGGACACCCCTCCTCATGTTTAATAGGTCACATGGATAGAGGGACCCATAGGGGACTCTGAAAGTCTACATATACTGCCTGGTGGTGATTCAGGACTTCCACAATCGATCCACCAAGGATAAGCTCAATCATAACACTGGAGATACAAATAAAATCCACATTAATATAAAAAGGGTTAGCAATCTCCTTGATTAATCAAATAATTAGTAAGAAAGGATCAGCAATCTCCTCTACCAATCAGGTAAATAGTGAGCACATCCTCAATGCCTCTCTTATCTAAAAAACCCAATTATCAAAGTGGTAAAGGTGGTAAAACTCCCATCAAAACTAGTTTAAGAGTAAAAAGTGCAAACCATACTTTCTAAATAATGGTAGTGAAAATCAATACATTTACTGGGATGTACCATAAAACACCTGAAAGTGAGTACCAATGCAGAAAAAAAGAATAAATACTAAAAGTAAGAGATGAAAAAATAATTAAATATACTATGAAACATCCCAAAAATGTAGTATAAGTCAGTAGTCGAACTACTAGTCAAAACAAGAGTACAAGGTAACTACAAATATACAAAATAGTCTTTGAATACAAAGTAAAGACAATCTAGCAAAAATAGAAAGAGAAAGACAACTTTGTACGCTAGGAGCTTACCCCAAGTCTATGATCCAGATCTACTCTGTACGAGGCAAACATCAACGTCGACAACACTTACTATGATTTGTAGGGTACAAAAGTAGAGTATGAGTACAAATATGTGGTACTCAATAGGCATATGTTGGCTGAGCTCCAAGTATAAGGCAAGCATAAATAGCAAGTAAAGAAGGATTATACATTACAAACAACTGAAAGAGAGATAATGTAGATTAAAAGTGAATAGCTACAAAAAGATATACTTTAAAGATGTCGATAACTAACACAAGGAAACATACCTGGAGGCATTAGCCCACAACCTAACCACAAAAAATTCTTCTAAAGAAATCCACTAACCGATGATATACTAATTGTATCCACCCTAAAACATCATAACAACCAATAGGTCAATCTAGCCCAATACGATCAAAAAGTACCAATAAAGAGGAAATAAAAGGGAGAGTCCAAGACAACCATATAAACCAACCATTATACTAAAAAAAATACATAATAAACAATCAAATGAGAACCCAGCGAAGCCCCTAAAAATTCAGAAGATACATAACAACAATCATAACCCAACCGCTTCCATAAAATCAACAAGTGTAAACAACAACCAATGATACTAGTAACAGACAATGTATATAAAGGCAAGTTATATAATATAAACTAACAATACCATCAATACCAATTGCCACATAATAAGTATATACACCAACCTCCTACCATTGGCATGCTAGGTAGGACCCATGAGGAAAACCCCCCCTCTTATTCAATGTATCACATGGATGGTGGGACCCATAGGAGACTCGGGAAGTCCATATATAATGCCTAGTCCTGATGCAGGAGTACCACAATCACTCCCCCATGAATTTTCTCCATCATGATACCAAAAATACACATGTAAACCACATCAACATTAAAATGGTTAGCAATCTTCTGGACTGATCAAATTAGTTGTAAAAAAGGATCGACAATCTCCTCGATCGATCAAGTAAATAGTGAACACATTCTCAATGCCTTTTTTATATCAAAAACCCATATATCAAAGTGATAAAGGTGGTACAACTCCCATCAAAATCAGTTTAAGAGTAAAAAGAGAAAAACCATACTTTCTCAAAAATACTAGTGAAAATTAATGCACTTACTGAGATCATACCACAAAACACATGAAAGCGAGTATAATGAAATGCATGTCATCATCAGTACAAACAATTAGCATTTAGCAATCTACTAAACATAATGAGAATCACCATGCTCCCATAGCATCGAAAACTAAATTGGAATCTAGCTGGTCCTCAACCAAGGACTTGAGCATAATAATATACAAACATTTACAACAATAACATCATAATATGATCATAATAACTCAGGAATGAAGAAAGTTACAAAGAATCTAACAATTGGAAGAGTAATTCAAGAATCCCAACCTTTACTCGAAGGTACTACTCAAGTGAACACCAATTGTAGCTAATGTCAACCAATGACTATAACTAACAACTAAGGTTCTATAGCCTAATCTGATATAGGGATCAACAGAACTCATTCTAAGGCACTTAGATCACCACACATTCTAAAGTCCTTATCCATCAACCCCAAAGAGGCTAACAATACTAAGTTAAGCCTTAAATAAGGAACTATTGGCCTAAGCTAAGGATCCCGCAACCCAATACTAGCCTGAGGCTCCTACATGAATCAAGAAAATAGGAATAGGGAAGCAATACTAAACCCACCATTTACATTCCTAACCAACATGCCATCTATTACTTAGCATTATCTCATGGAGCATAATCTAAAAGAAAGTATACCCTAGCCTTCCTTAAAGCCGATCACGAATGCTCCAATTTTTTAAACCAGAGTTTTCCCATTCCTACCCACCGTCACATGATGCCACACTATAAAATTAAAAATCCCGATGTTAATATGGTTGAGAAAATACCCATACTGAAATAATTGAAAATGCGTAAATAATTCAAGCCAAAAATGGCATTGTGGGAACAAGAAATTACAAAATTAACTTCGTCAATATTTCCAAACTAGCTCAAAGAACTTATGCCTCAAAAATGGTCACAACACAAGTTAAATTGTCCCAAAATATCCCAATAAGAAACTAGTTAAAGAAACCCATTTGTTGCCAAATTTAGCAATCTAAACAAGAAGTTACTAGCCAAGGAGTAAGAATATTAACCCTAGCAATGCCCCCAAGTTATTCCTAGCTCAATTGAAAGATTAATTCCTTCAAGAAATTGCCCAAGCAAAGATATACAATACTAATAAATGGAAATGAAATATTGAAGGAGAAACTAGTGATTTAAACACTGAATTAGCTGCACCGGCGACCCCGACATTAGAGGTGCGATGTCCTAGGTGCATAAGAAACTCCACCAGTACGGAGGTGCATTGGTCAATGGTTTTGCATGAAAGAGGTCATAGGTGTGACTAAGCCTCTGCAGAAGCGAGGTCTACTGACCTGGGCATATTTGTATGTGCAACCTGCTCTCCGTAGGAGTGGCTCTACAGAAGCGAGTTTAGGCTCCATGGGAGTAGTTGCACCAGTACTTGGGATTAAAATCCCAAATCCTTATAAAACCTTAAGAACTCATACGGAGTCCCACCAACGCGAATCGAATATGCTATCCAATCAGAAATGGCACAATAGAATTGTTGAAACTTTTAATGAAGGTTATCTCAACAAAAAGTAGGTCCACACCCAAGCTTCATTTTAGCCACAAGGCACAAGGTTGCTAAAAATGAATTTGAAAGTCTCAGAACCTTAATCAAAGGTCCACCTAGACCAAATTCAATGTGCTGGAGCTAACAGAATCATCAAAACTTCATTTCGAGGTCGTATACCTAAAGTTTTGACTGAGGTCAATCATTCAAACTTTAGAAGCTCCAAAACAAGGAACTTGCACAAAAACCAAATGAATGACCCGGTGACTGAACTTTTAATCCCTACAAATCATAAATGACTTCGCACCAATACAGGAATGCTCTAAACGTCAAAAATACATGAAAATGAAGAAAATAACTTGGAAGGCCGTTACAAGTTCTTTATTCAAAAAATTACTCCTATGCCCCCACCAACTACTACAAAATAAATAGAAGATAATTTTTAACTCTTTATTCAAAATATAAAAAAACGTCAAAACAAGTACGGTTGCCTATTTCATTTTTTTGAAAAAAGAAAAAAAATTCACAAACCATGAAAAGTTTATTTTTGCATTAATGAGATACTTAAGTAGCTTTTTTTGCATTCGGTATTTCTTAATAAAAAGAAAATTTTATTTTAGAAGCTAAAAGGATCATCTTTTTTGTGAATTTGATAAATCCCATATTTTTGTGTTTAAAACATCAAAAGAAGACAAAAAGATCCCATATTAACAATGTTAAGAACTTTGAAAGCAGGCAAAGAGAACACACATTATTTGTATTAAAAACTTCAAAATCAAGAAAAGAGCCATTTTATTTTTGTTAAAATCTTCATTTGCAAATAGAGACCCTACACAATTTAAGGAACATAATCTAAAAGCAGACGAAGAGACCCATTTTATCAACATTTAAAACTCCAAAAGAAAACAAAGAAAACCCATACTATTTGTGTTAAATACTCCAAAAGCATTTAACGAGCTATGTTATTTGTGCTAAAAACTCAGAAGCAGACAAAAACCTTGTAATGACCCTCTAGGTTATTTTATCTATTTTCTGATCTTTTGAGCATTTAGAGCTTTTCTATATTGACCAAAAGTCATTTATGACTTGATGACATTGACAATTCGATCAACTGGTCACTCATTTGAGTTTTATGTTATTTTCTGTATTTTAGAGCTCTTGAAGTTTGAACATTTACGTCAGTCAAAACTATAGGAAAATGGACTTATAATGAAATTTTGATGATTCCATTAGATCCAGAAGGGTCATTTTAGGCAAGTGGCATGGTCAGCTCGATTTTCAAGGCTTTCAAGGCGAGTTTGATCTAGAAGGGTTATTTTAGCTTGGTGTACGTGTTTTGTCCTAGCTAGCCAAGATTTGGAAGTGTGATCCATTGGTGTACCTTGTTGTGGTTGTGGTAGGTTCTATTTGGTTATGATGGTATCTCTCGAGGGTTTTTTGTCATATGGAGTCGGAGCAGTGGTGATCATTTGTGGTTTTAGATTTTAGCCTTAGCTAGAGGATGAAAAGTTGCTTAAAGGGTTCATCTATAGGATAGAATCAAAATAATTCGTGAAAGCTATGACTTGGATCTTTTTACGAATGTGAGGTATTCCTTTGTCATATTTAGTAGCTTACGACATTCATTGATGGGAGTTGGTGCCCTTAGGCTATTACCAATGATTGTTTATGTTTACACGCTGCCTACCAGCTTGGTTCCCCTGGGTATAAGACCCCGGGAATTGGAAATTCAAAAAATAGAATTTTAAAAAAATCATAGGAAGTTATAGCTTTTTGTCACCACCTAGGCTTCACGGAGCCAATCATGGGCCATGAGGTTGACCACAGGTCGTGGAGGGGCAACATGGTCTAGCACTGGTATGTGGGAAATTGGGGGATAGGGTCTATGTAGGGCTCTACGGCTTGTGGTGCTTACCGCAAACTATGAAGCCATCCATGAACTTAAACCCAGGACTACAAGTTCCATGGAGGACTACAAAAAGGGTGCACGATCCGTGGTGCCCTCCGTGGAAGTCGATCCCTGAAATCTAAAACTCTCCTAAGGACCACGACCATCACCACGGACCATAGTGATCTTCAAGGGTTGGAGTGCCCTTCCATCCAGATGACTTCCTTCAGTGAAGTTTAAGGGTATTTTGGTCTTTTCCCTATTAACTCATTAATGTATTTGAAAGGTTTTTGGGGATTAATTTATCCTATTAACTACCCTAAACCCTCCTAACTCCCTTATTCTCACCCTAACACCCAAATTTACAAAATGCTCTCTCTAAAAGTTCTCCCAAAGTTCATCTTCTTCCTCAAGGAAGGTCTTAAATAAATTCAAGTCCAAGTTTCCAATTCAAGTGCTTTTAGGTCTCAAATTCTCTAAGGTATGTGGGAAATCATCCATGCATCCTTCCATCCATGAAATCCCAAGGTTTTCTTCAATTCTTTTTATGAATTTCTCCTTCTAAGCCCTAATTTTCATAAAATTGCATTAGGTCATCTAGATTATGGTTTATCTCATTATTATTGATCTAATTATTCATAATTTAAGTTGCATTGCATGATTTCAAGTTAATTTTCATGGACCCGTGCTATATGTTATTTTCAAGTATGATTTCAATGATTTATGATTATAATTTATAAAGAATTTCTATCAATGATTTCGAAGGTAATGAATGACTCATGAAAGGTAATGAATGATGATGAACTATGACTCCAGTGATATTTCAAGAAATGTATAAAGGTTGTGATGAGTTTTCCTCTCATACTCATGTTAAAGAGGTGAGAGGATTTGCTACCAAATTATCGATTTATATGAATCAAACATGTTAATGAGCTACTGTTATGATTATTTTATAATGATGATTGATATATTTTATTTTATTTCCTAATATTGTTAATGATTATGATTTATGACTTTCCATTAGGATAATGACTAAGCACTGAGAGAACTTTAAGATGGGGTTCGATCCGAAAGCTCAAGTAGTGACCTAAAGAAATCTTAGTAGCAAGATTTAGTGCCTAACTGCATTGCTCGCGTAGGTTTTTGCAAATATGTCCTAGATAGGTTTTTGCCAATATGGCCTCAATGTTAAAGAAAGGTTCTCTTGGAGTCTATCTTGGCAAAGTAGTCTCTCTCTTCTCAATGTGGGAGTTATACTGGATTCATTGTTATAGCTCACATGGTCTTATATGTCGGTTAAAAGTCCTATCCCACACAAAGGAATATGAAATAGTATAAGTTCTCATGATTTTTATGATTCATTGACCACATATTATGATATGATTTCCAAATGCTTTCAATTTTACTCATGTTCTAATGATATTAGTCATGCATCTCATGCTCATATTGATTCTGTCATATTTTCTTTGTTCATGCATACTTCTCACATACTTAGTGCATTTCATGTATTAAAGCATACTTTTTTGCCTACATTATATCATAATAAAGAGACTGTGGATCATCATGTGTTATGCCCTATTTTTACCGAAGTTAGATAAAACACAAATTATAGACTCTAAAAGAATTAATTATTGTGTAGAGCCGCCACCGGATTTATTAAGGAAAATAAGGAAACCTATTTGATGCATGACATGTATGACTCACATTTTAATATGCAAAAAACTAATTCAGATTCTAGGTAAGGGTTTACATTATTCCGAAGGAAAGGTGTTAGGCATACTTTAGAATCTACAAAATGTGGTACCCGGCTAGACTTAATTTATGAAAAAGGGAGGGGATAGAATTATTATTTTCAAGTATAACACACACACACACACACACACACACACACACACACACACACATATATATATATATATATATATATGTATATATATATATATATAATATGTACAAAAATTGTATAAAAATATATGTATAAAAAGTATGTATCAAGTAAGTAATGTATATTATCATCAACTATGTGTATGAAAATTTGAGAAAGATGCTATAAATGTATATACAAAAAAGTAGTTTTATTATGCAATAGTAAAAGAATTGCCCTTTATTAATATGGAAAAAAAGAACTATTTTACCATATAAAAAAAACCTTTTGTAATGTGTGAAAAGAAAATATTTCTTTTATAGAAGAAAAAAAAGTATTGTCAAATAACATTTTTAACTTACACTATCAATGCGAGGATAAATTATGAAACATAGTTTAAAGGAAAAAAGATTATTTAATATTGTCTAAAACTGTGAATTAACTGATTAAATAGTTAAATCAATTAAATTTATTTATGTAAGTATTTATGGCCGAAGTTTGCACTAACATCAACAATATACACAATAATAAATTAAAAATAATATTCAAATTTCATCAAATTCGAATAGCTTCTTCGGAAAGCAATTCTGGGCTAGGTACCTGTAAAGACACTTAGTAGAAGTATTAGTAAGGTATAAATATTATTATTATCATGATGATAATAATAATGTTGTTGATGATGATGATGATGATGATAATAATATTAATAATAATAATAATAATAAAATTTATCATATAAACATGGGAGACCTTGAAAATAGACAATAATTTTTTCATCGTCCAATTTCAACTTGTAATATATAATATAATATAAACTTTAATTAAAATTTCCTCCTTTTAAAATAGAGAGGCCTCAAAAATCAATGAAGAGAGTTTTTCATTAACCATGGGACCTGGAAACAGTTTAAAAAGGAAACAAATAAAATTGAGGTAAAAGAATAACATTACACACGTGCAAATTAACTAAAAATGTCGAACAAACTGACCCAAACAAAAATAGTAAATAAAATTTAATGGAGAATCATTAATAAATGACCAGAGAACATGAAAATACAGAAAATAATGGCTTGAGTTGAACCCCTCCGTCTAGATGTGAAATGAAACAAAATATACGTGAAAATGCAACAAAACATAGCAAAAAGAACAACAAAATCATAAAACAAAGTGAAGCAACATTTATGTGTAGTTAGATTTGAGAACGAAAGCTCAAACCTCACAAAAAATGAAGTGTGTTTGGCTGGAAAAGAAGAGGATTTTGGTGGGTTTGATGGTTGGTTTTAATGAAGAAATGTGAATGAGAGGGATAAAGTAGTGAATAAAAGTTAAAATTTGTGTTATTTATAGTGAGGTTGAGGAAGAAAGTGGAGAAGAAGAATAAATATTATGGGTGTGTTTTTTAGGAAGAATTAGAGATGAGAGAGAAAGAGTTTGAAAATGGTTGTATAGGTGTAGGAAATTGTAATGTATATGTGTTGGACTTTTGTTGTACTTGTTGATGGGTTTGTTTTTTTCTTTAGGAAGAATAAGAGAGGAGAGAGAGAGAGAGAGAGAGAGTTTGAAAATGGTTATATAGGTGTAGAAAATTATATTGTATAGGTGTTGGACTTCTGTTATAGTTTTTGATGGGTGTATTTTTTTTATAGAAAGAATAAGAGAGGAGAGAGAGAGAGAATTTGAAAATGGTTATATAGGTGTAGAAAATTATAGTGTATAGATGTTGAACTTTTGTTGTAGTTGTTGATGAGTGGTGCTTTTTTTAGGAAGAATAAGAAAGGAGAGAGAGAGAGTTTGAAAATGGTTATATAGGTGTAAAAATTGTAGTGTATATAGATGTTGGAGTTTTGTTGTAGTTGTTGATGATTGATGTTTTTTTTAGAAAGAATAAGAGGAGAGAGAGAGAGTTTGAAAATGGTGATTCGTGTGGAAAATGTTGTGTGATTAGTGGGGTAGGTAAAATTGTGGGAAAAATTCATGTGATTAGTGAGGAAGGTATAATTGTGAAAAAATTTAATATTTATCTATATTTTAATGTAATCCTAGACTATGCCAAAAATACTAAAATGAATATGAATAAATATAACAGATGAAATTTAAAATGTAAATTAATGAACTATTATAAGAAATAGCTATAATTGAAACTAAATAAAAATAAACTGATAAAAATCTCTATCTAAGGATAATTATTGATAAAATTGATTTAAAATTATAAAAATGCACGCTTGAACTATTTAACAAATAAAATACTTAAAAGTATGAACTTTGAAAATATCAGGCCAAAATTTGGTGTCAACTGTATCGACTTTCTATATTTGTGGACTGTGCTAAAAGTATAATTAATGTAAATAATATGTATCAATATATAACAAAAAAATAAAAAAATAAAAAATATAATCGATATTTTGGAAGGTATACTATGGTGTAAAGAATAAATTACAGTGTCATGTTGTATACGTTTGTTGATGACTGTAAAAATAGTATGACTATTAAACTTTATAATGACAATAAATGGATAAGAATCCTATTATTTGTGAAACTAAGAAAAGTACATCCATAAAATATTAAAAGTGAAAAGATGAGAATAAATTAATGAAAATCCTAAAATAAGTATATGCATTAATAATTCAAAAAAAACTAAAAAAATGTGTAAAAATAAGAATTTACGTTCTTTAATGATCAAGAAGTTTGAAGGCGTTTATTTTGAGCACAGAGAACCAAAATTGAGTGTCAACATCATGCACCTCCCACTCATGGCTAAAGTTGAGCTTTACTTTCTTATATTGGTGAGTCCTCATGATTCGAGGGAAATAGAATTATCTTTTTCATCATTCTTATGCTTATTTCCTATTATGGGTGAGCTAGGAGCTTGTCTAACTCCCCCATCTAGACTTGTAGAGGAATGTTAGATGCTTAAAGAGTCTATGTTATCTTTCCTTTTTGATATTTACTTCCCTCTATTGAGACTTTACTTCCGCATCTATGTCTTAGATATTTTTCTTTATTTACCTTATATATCTTCGGGTATACTATGCTAAGAGGCTTGGTTGGAGTCTTTGGGGACTCTAATAACCATGTCTCACCTAGGGCCTAGCTTGTGTCATAAAAAACATGATAGCAAAGCCCAAGGTTTCAAGTTTTCTAAAGAGTCTAAGATGCCGCATCAAGTAGAATCTTATTCATCTGTGTGAAGTATGTCATATCTATGAATAGGAGGCTATGAGACATTCAGGAAACTTCACTTCTTTCTTGATCTTATTGTGCGATAGAGTTAAACTCTAAGTCTTTTCCATCTAACACTTTCTCTTTGCGATTTTAAAATCATGCCTCCAAGAAGAATCATCATGAGAAGGAATGTTGAGGTAGCAACAAGGTCCAAATAACCCCTTGAATGATAAAGTCTCTCATGCGAAGTTTCGAGCCACTTTCCAAGTCCATGCTCAAGCCATGGCAGCTCAAGACAATAAAGAGGTGGTAGCTACCGTGAACTCAAATATTGGTACGGCGGCTATCCGAGTTCTGATTTCACCCCTATGAATCCTTCTAAATTTCATGGATCTAAGGTGGACGAGGATCCACGAGAATTCATTGAGGGAATTCCTAATATTATGGATATTATGGGTGTTAGTCTAGTTCAAAAGGCACACTTGACAGCGTATCAACTCAACGGGGTTGCACAAGTTTAGTATGATCAATACAACAGTGGATAAGGTAAAGGTGAGGTCCCGTTGATTCGGATGAATTCAACAGTGCTTTCCTTAATCGCTTCTTTCCTTTGGAGTTAAGGCAGGCAAAGATTCAAGAGTTCATCAATTTTGAAACAAGGAAAGATGAGTGTGAGGGAGTATACCCTCAAGTTCACTAAGTTTTCAAAGTAAGCTCCATTCATGGTAACTGATCGAAGAGCTCATATGAGCAAGATCTTTTTTGGATGTGTCTGACTTGGTGGTTAAGGAGTGTAGAATTGTCATGCCAATCAAGAAAATGGACATCTCAAAGATTATGACACATGCCAAGCAAACATAGGAGGAGAATATGAGAGAGAGGTCAGGAAGAGAGTCTAAGAGGGCTCAAACCGATACTGGTGGATACTCTCATGGCAAGATATGAAATGGTGGTCGTCCCCAATTTCGCTAAAGAACCCCAGTCAAAACTTTTCGAACACTCTAGCTCCAAAAATTGAGAATGATAGGGTACCTAACCCTAAGGTTAAAAGAGGAGCTTTAAGTGGTCAAGGCATCCCTCCATTCAAGGAGTGTGGGAGGAACCACAAAAGAGAATGCTTTACGGGATCAGATGCATGTTACATGTGTGGTAAACTAGGACAACATGCAAGGGATTATAGAGAAAGAGGTAGACCCCAAGACTATACTCAAACTCAGACTACTATGAGTCGATCGGATCAGCGTGGTACTACTACAGGTGGTGGTCATTTCTAAAATAGGTTTTATTCCCTTAGGACTTGTCAGGAGTTAGAGGATTCCCCCAATGTGGGGATTGCTATGTTGAAAGCCTTTGAGTTTGATGTTTAAGTATTATTAAATTCGGGTACTACTGCATCATATTTTACTCCTTATGTTGATATGAAATTCATTGTTAGTCTCAAGATCTTGCTAGAGCCTTTTTCAGTCTATACTCCTATTGGTTATTCAGTCGTGGCTAAGAGAGCCTATCGAAATTGCCCGGTTTTAGTTTTTTCTAAAATTACCTCAGTTGATCATGTCAAGCTTGATATGACCGATTTTGATGTTATTCTCCATATGGATTGGCTTCATGCATGTTATGCTTCTATATGTTGTAGGACCCATGTAGTTAAGTTTTAGTTTCCTAATGAGCGAGTCCTAGAATAGAAAGGTAGTAATTTTGTGTTTAAAGGTTAATTTTTCCCGTGACTTAAAGCTTGAAAAAATAATTTTCAAAAGTTGCATTTATCATCTAGTCTAAACTAGGTATAAAAATTCAAAAGCACCTACTCATGAGTTCATTCAATCGTTAATAAGTATTCAGAAGTTTTCCTTGATGACCTTCTAAGTATCCCTCCCAAAAGGAAAATAGACTTTGGTATCGATATTCTCCCCAATACCCAACCTATCTTTATTGATGAGTTAGGTTTTCCACTGATAGAATGTTGATGAATGAATGTGTGATTGGACCGAGGGGTTTGCTTGGGGACCAGGGATGGTCTTCGAGTGTTGGCATACCTAGGGCACCTTTTTGGGATGTGACAATAATGGTTTCATCAGACCGAGTATCTCTCTATGGGATGCTCCAGTTCTTTTTGTCAAAAAGAAGAATAGTTATCTTCGGATGTGTATTGACTGTTGACAATTGAAAAAGGCCATAATTAATAATAAGTATCCCATTCCAAGGATTGATGATTTGTTCGATCAATTTCAAGCAGCAAGTTAATTTTCAAAGGTTGATCATCAATCGAGTTACCATCAACTTTGAGTAAGGGGATGTGACATTTTGAAGAAGGATTTTAGAACTTGGTATGTTCACTTTGAATTCTTGGTTATGTCTTTTGGACTAATGAATGCTCTTGCAACTTTTATGGATTTGCTGAATAGGGTGTTCAAGCAATACTTGAATATGTTCGTTATCGTATTCATTGATGATATTTTGGTTCACTTCTAATGTGAAGAGGAGCAGGTCAATCATTTGAGGATTGTGTTGCAAGTCCTCAATGACCGCTAATTGTTTGCTAAATTTAGTAAGTGTGAGTTTTGGTTGAGGTCAGTTGCTTTCCTTGGATGTATTGTCTCCGACAAGGTATTATGGTAGATCTTGAGAAAAATAAAGCAGTTAAAAATTGGCCTATACCATTATATCCTTCTGATATTCATAATTTCTTGGGCTTAGCCAATTATTATAGACCGTTTTTACAAGGTTTCTCTTTCATTGCTTCACCCTTGACTACTTTGACTCAAAAGAAGGTGAAATTCCTATGAACCAAGGCATGTGAGTAAAGCTTCCAAGAGTGAAAGATAGGCTTACCTCCGCTCCGATGTTGAATTGGCCAGAATATTCTGATGGGTTGTTGTTTATTATGATGCTTCAAGAGACAGTTTTGGATGTGTTTTGATACAAAATGGTAAAGAGATAGTCTATGCTTCTAGGAAACTTAAGGTGCATGAGAAGAACTATCCTACTCATGACTTGGAGTTAGCGGTGGTTGTGTTTTCTTTGAAGATTTAGAGATACTATCTTTATGGTGTCCCTTTTGATGTATTCACTAACCATAAGAGTTTAGGATATGTGTTCAACCAAAATGACTAGATGTAATGGCTCGAACTATCATTATCTAGATGGGACCAAAAATCTCCTGAAATAAGTTATCAGGACATGGGAAATCTTTTCATAGTGGGAGAATTTCTACCACAATGGCGCCACTATGGTTGTATGGATCCCTCCATAGTGGCATAGTTTGGACAGAATTAAAAAGACATAAATTTTTATTTTCCCCCTTTTCCCTAAAGTGCCAAAATAGGTGAGGGTCACTAAAAAACCATCAGAAAAGCTTCTCTAGGTCTAGGGAGAAGGGAAGAGAGATTTCTAGGGTAAGAGAGGCTGCAAACCATGGATTCTAGACCCGTCTCCATTGTTCATTCATCCAGAAGTAACAAATCATTTGATAAATCCTCCTACAGCTGCTTGGCACATAAGTAGGCTAGGTTTCTTCTATTAAGTAGTTGTAAATCTGTTCACACATATTTACAATAGTTGGCAAGAGATTTCATACTTAGGACTACAGGCACGAAGTTTGGGATGGCTAAAAGTTATTAATTAGTATGTAGATCAATAATATGCATTTATTAGAGTCTTGATTGGTAATGCAAAATGGAAATGGTCTAGAATTTGAAGGTAGATAATGCTAATAATGTGTTTAGAGGACCAATGACTCCTGTGAGATTGAAGGTAGACAATAGCTAGGCCATAATGGAATCGTAAGACCTGGGAGTTATGGCTATTAGAGTGCATAAAGAGATAAGCTTATACAATAATTATGTGCGTTCATGCCGATTATTCTCTATGAACTACTTGAGTAATGCATTTCATGAGTTTAAAGGATGAACATGAATGACTTTCTATTGATAAACCTTGTCCCAAAAGCTATTTGATTTCTTATGGTTGTAGGTGATGGTTTTACATTCTTGTCTATGCGGCATATGCTTGTTACTGTAATTTATAGACTTGTATACATGTGTGAGACTAGGAAAGATATAATGAACCTAATGAAATGAATCCTGAGATCAATCATATGAAATTAACCTATCACTTGACTATACAAGTATGTGAAATATCCATTGGAGATTGTGAGTGTGATTGTGGATATGGTTCATATATATATAAACATATATCTATAGTGATCGGGGGTCACATTTTGACGCATATATTTATAGGGATTGGGTGTCATATTTTGACATATATATTTCTAGGGATCATGCATCACGTTCTGACATGAACATATATAGAATGGGTATGGGGCTCATAAGAGGACCAATTATTTGCTATGGTTTCTTTAAGAGAACCAATTATTATATGACTGTGATTAAATGAGACTTTATGGGGAAGGAATGTGGTAAAAGAAATTGGCACTATCATAATTTACCAAACCCGTCTTTTATATTAATTTAGTAGGGAGGGCTATTGCTAAATGTTGTATAGAGATTAACCCAGGGAATTGAGTGATTCTTAGAGAAAGGCAATAGTAGTATGATTCCTACATATGCTTGTTTTTATCATATTGTAGTGTTAACATGTGTTCAGAATTTTAGGTATGGAAGGTGTGCAATGAGAACCATAAGGGTTGATATAGGAGCTGAGTGAGTAGGCCAGACATTGAGAAGAGAGTGTTCAAGCCGGGTTGGTTACTAATCTTGTTATGTTATACCATGTGTCCAAATGAGTAGGTCATGTTAATGAAAACTTGTATAACGTGTGATAGTCATGCTAGGCCTTTATTTTTATTAGAGTTGGAAGTGGACCAAATAGAAGAGATGAATGTTAGGCTCGAATGGTGTGGATAAGAAAAGTGGGGATGATAAAATTTCTTACTTAAATGTTGGGTGGTGTAGTTTTCGTATGTGCACACTTCTCTTGTTAATTATTGTATACTATGCAGTACGTATCAGGTTAATCAATGATGCCTACAAGTACGTGTAGTTTATCTTGATACTACTCTTTTTATTTCAATTGGCGTAGTGTGGTTGCAGGGTCAGTGATGTTTATTAGGTGAAGACGAAGATGATTCTCCACCAGCTTCTACTTTTCCTTCCTTATGATTAGAGTAGTATCGTATTATTATTCATATACTATACTCTAGGAGCTCTTGTACCTGTCTAGACTAGTTCATTCAGAGGGATTTTTTGTGTATGCTCATTACCAATTTTATTTAATATAGAGGTTTCTTACAGTTTCATAACTTCTGCTTGGCTTGATTTCAAAATTGGTGAAGGGTTCTTTTGATAGGTATTTGAGTAGGTGCCCACACGACTTGATGAGTTAGGTCATGATAAGTTGGTATCAAAACCTAGGTTATCTGTCTTCTAGTACAAGAGCTGGTGTGGAATAGACTTCTTTAGATTGGTGTGTTGATATCCACATTTAATCTACTAGAAGTTATGAAGCATTTTAGAAAGTTGTTGCATTTCTTCTCTCCTTTTATGTAGTTTGTTGCTTATGGTATATGTTGAGTCTAATTGGTATCTCCGAATTCTAATTAGTATCTAACGAAATAAACTGGATGTCATTGTCGCGGTTATAGGGTCATAAGCAAGAGAAATCAGAACAGAGGAGGTTCCAACTGGTATCTTGCCTTAGAGGTTGAGTAAATGCATGGATGATCAACTAATGGTCATCCATGAAGTGTATTAAATTAAATAAATTGACTTTCTTGTGTTGTATAGTTGAAATTTTATAATTTTATGCATAATGAAGCATGCTTGATTGACGTTGTGTGAATTGTGCTTGCACAATAATATGAGGTTTTGTGAACTATATGTTGCCTGAAATAAATAACTAATTGCAAAAAGTGGTTGTTTAATTGATAAAAATTCGCAAGTAGGTAGAATTAATTGAGCTTTTATGAACTTGTGAATAGGGAAAGTGTTAGACTCATAAGAACAATGGTCTAGTCCTAATTTGTATGGTGATTAATGAGAAAGTTGTGTGATGTACATGTGGTTTGTGCTTAATAATGAAAGGAAATTGAATGGGTGTGTTACTAGGTTTGATCTTGGGGTAAACACTATCGATATCAAGGAAGCCAATGAGCGATCCCAAAGAGCAGGGCGGGAAGGAAAGACTTCCAAGAAAAATTCCTTATTTTTTGGTCCCCGATAGAACCGCCATGGTGGGTTGACACCACAATAGCGGGCTCTCCATAGCGGGAATTCTTCTTCCATGGCAGGAAAAGGCGAGACAAAACCTTGGTTATTCTCTTCTATTTTGCTATATTTTGCAAAAACTCAGGTTTGGGGTTCGTATCGGATAAATTTCTTATTTTAGAGCATATGCAATAATAGAGCGATCAATTAAACAGGCGAATAATCAATTTTGTCTAAGAAATAAGAGTTTCAAGCATCCATGTGCTCACAAAACTAAGTAACAATAAAAAATAAAGAGATTGTTTGTTACGTTACCCAAATGGGGCAACCCAAAATGAGTAGTTATGAAAATCTATAATTAGAGGAAGGGGGAGTGCCATCATCAAAATCTAGATCCTCCAGGGCTGGCCCACCTCTAGAGAGCTCTGTCTAGGGGGCGATCCTAGAAACATCACCTTGATGGTCTTCCACATCCTAAACATCAGGCAATCCCTCTCAAGGCCCTTCCTCATCTCTTGCCTCCACTAGCGGCAGAGCATGTTACCTTGAGTTCTATGGAACATGGAATCGAGGATGAGTCCCCAACTGTGGAACCTCCCATGGCCCTCTAAACGGCTGCCAATTCCTCCCCCACTCGGTCACTAGAGAGTGGGTGCTATGATTGTGAAGGAAGGGTGCCCTCATCCTCCTCTTCTTCATCATCCACCTCGGCTATCGCCCGGCTACTCTCAGTCATGCTTATCCTCTTCTTCTTCCTTCCTGCAATAGAGCCTAGCATTATCAAAAGAGGGTAAAAAGGGGGATCCATAGGGAGAACATCACCTGACCATGAGGACCCCGACCCATTTACACAGCATTGTCATGAGCTACGAGAGGAAGAATGCCTTTTCGGTTGTTTTTATAGAATATCTTCCATTCAGATACTATATGTTCCCCCACATTCAGTCTGATGTCAGTTATGATATAAGCTACCGCTAGGGCCCAAGAGTATATCATATTAGTCTGGTTGCTTGAAGGGCATATCCTCCTGACCACTAGGCTCATCCACCTCTCAGCATCATCCAACTAGTACGTGTTGGTGATGCTCTCGAAAGTGGACCAATAGACCCAGTCTTGGCGCTCATCCTCCACTAGTGTGTCCCGTAGACACAATAAATCAATTTATCTCACCTTGGGATCATATGCTTCATTTGAGACCTCTGGTACCTTAAGCACAACGTTCATAACCTGAAAACACATCGGGATGTCCACCCCATAAAATTAGATCAAGGGGTTGGTATCATCCCAACACACAGTAGGGAGGAGGGCATAGAACTACCTTACCCACTCGGTAAGTGCTATAGGTGGATCCTCTAAAAGCAGGTCCCGGCAAAACTTTATAAATTGAGCTTAAAAAACCAAAGCTTTTTCCTCCAAGTCTAGAATATGGAAGGCCCTCTCACAAAGGAATTTTTTATGTCGCTAGTCCTAGTACCTCTCTCGACTTGCCCGGTCAGGAAACACGACAAAGCAGAAGTTAGCTTTGTTGAGTTCAATAATTTATGTTTTAGAAACTGCAAGTATAAGAGTATAGGTTAGAAACTAGGACAGAAAAATGTATGGATACAAGAGGAAATCAATTGAGAAATGTCCTAGGAGGTCACTATTATTCGGCCTCCAACCATGGTTCAACGATCCCGCCATGGCAAGGCCACCACAGTGAGAGAAAGGCCTCTAGGTGGCCTTTTTCATGTTTGAAAAATCTGAGGGTCCACAAAAACATTATTTTTCCAAATATTTTGTCAGATAAGTTTTCCTAAAGTACCCTAGTACCTAAATATTCAAAAATCCCAACATTTAAACTCTTAAAGCATGCTAAAATCTATTTTCCAACAAAAAACACCCTTTCGACTCCCCTGCCACTTTGGAAACATTTTAGCCCTATTTTTGCATAATTCTTACTCTCTGAATGTTGTGGGGATATTGGGAACATATGAAAAGTAGCCATGCTACGATATCGCATCAAATATGGCAACCTTTTTATAGAATTTAAAAAAGACTACCTAAAATCCCATTCAACCCAACCGATTCACAGTCATGCAATCATTGTTTAGTAAGTAATTAAGCAATTTGATTAAAGTATAAGATCATTACTTTAGATTTGATATTCGGAGCATGTTGTTTAAGAGTGATTTGGGATGTGGGAGTAAGTAAAGGAAAAAGTGAGGATAAATCATTCAGTTTCTTTTCTAATATGATCCCGTTCTCCTGCCACGACGACAGGGATCCCACCATAATGGCCCTACTAGTGTGGGATACTCACTACCATAACGGGATTAGAATTTGTCATTGGGGTAGATTTCGTGTTTCAAATCATTCTTCTAGGTCGTTGTTTTAGGAAGGATCGTTTTGCATTTAAAAGTCTCAAAATATGAGTTCCTCCATTTTCCATGGGGAAGTAGTCTCATTGCCTTAAACAACTAAAATCATCTCATGTCCACTGCTCTATTATCATTCGTGGATGAGCGAGGGGTAAATTGGTATCTATTGTAATGATCTGAACTGTCATTAGCTAGGTAGGACCAAACATCTTGTGAAATAAGTTATTAGGACCTGGGTTATCCCATTATAGTGGGAAAAGTTTTTCCATAGCAGTGCTGCCATGGTGTCATAGGTCCCACCATAGCAGCAGAGTAAGAATAGAATTAAAAAGACATGAATTTTTATTTCCTCATTTTTCCCTAAAGTGCAAAAATAAGAAAAGGTCACTCAAAACCCTTAGAAAAGTTGTTCAAGGTCTAGGGAGAAGGAAGGGAGAGATTTCTAGAGCGAGAGAGGCTGCAAACCATGAGTTCCAGACCCGTCTTCGCTATTCCTCTATCCAAAAGTCAGAAATCATTCGATAAATCCTCCTAAAACTACTTGGCACCCAGGTAGGCAAGGTTTCTTTTTAAATAGTTGTAAATTTGTTCCCACGTATTTTACACCATAATTGATGGGAGATTTCATGCTTAGGCCTATGGGCATGGAGTTTGGGGTGGCTAAAAGTTGTTAATTACTATGTATATCAATTATATACATATATTAGGGGTCTAGATTGGTTGTGCCAACTAATAGTGGACTAACATTTAAAGGTAGACCCTATTTATAATGTGTTTAGATGACCAGTGACTCATGTGAGATTGAATATAGACAATAACTGGGTCATAACAGAATCTTAAGACCTGACATTATAAAAATAAGCTTAAACAATAATTGTGTGTGTTCATGCTGATTATTTTATGCGAACTACTTGAGTAATGCGTATCATAAGATTAAAGGCTGAACATGAATGAATTTATGTTGATAAACCTTGTGTAAGATCCTATTTGATTTCGCATGGTTGTAGGTGATGCTTTTACATTCCTTTATATGCTACATGTGCTTGATACTATAATTGAGAGTTTTTTCTTATTGTGTGAGACTAGGAATGATGTAATGAACCTAATGAAATGAATCCTACGATCAATTATATAAAATGAAACTGTCACTTGACAATGCAAGTATTTGAAATATCAATCGGGGATTGTAAATGTGATTATAGTTGTGTTTAAGGGAATGAGTGTCACATTCCAAAATATATATTTATTAAAATCGGTTGTCAAATTTTGACATTTATATTTATAGGAATCGGGTGTCATTCTTAAATATATATATATATATAGATTGGGTATGGGTCCCATGAGAGGACCAATTATGTTTTATATTTTCTTGAATAGAACCAATTATTGTGTGACTGTGATTAAATGTGATTTTTTTGGAGAGGACTGTGGTAAAGGAAATTGGCACTACCAATTGACCAGACCCTTCTTATGTAATAATTAAGGTAAGAGGGCTATTGCTGACTGTTGTATATGGATTGACTCTAGAATTGAGCGATGCTTAGGGAAAGGTAATAGTAGTGTGCTTCTTGCATATGCTTATTTTTGCCATCTTTTAGTGCTTAGATATGTTTAGGATTTCAGATATGGAAGGCAGGCAGTGAGAACCAGAGGGGTTGATATAGTAGTTGAGTGACTAGGCTAGACCTTAGAAAGAGATAGTTTAGTATGGTTTGGTTACTAATATTCCTACGGTAGACCATGTGGCCAAAGGACTAGATAGTAGTAGAGAAAACTTGAATAAAGTATGATAGCTGGACTAGGCATTGATCTGTATTAGAGTTGGTAGTAAACATAAGAGAAGAGATGAGTGTTAGGCTCGAATGGCGTGGATGAGAAAAGTGGGGATGACAGAATTTCATACTTAGATATTGAGCGGTGCAGTTTTCTTAAGTGCATGCTTTTCTTATTGATTGTAGTATATTATGTGGTGGATATCGGGTTAACTGATGATTCCTACTAGTACATGTAGGTTTTACTAATACTACTCTTTCAATACCATTTGGCATGTCTGGTTGCAGGGTTAGTGATGTTTCTTATGTGAAGACAAAGATGATTCTCCACCAGCTTTAACTTTTCCTTCCTTATGGTGAGAGCAGTGTCTTGTTCTTATTTATAAAATGTCATGATCCGACCTAGGGCCAAGTCATAACACGACGATCGAACCCCTGAAGGACTCCAACCAAGACTCTTGTACATATCATAAGCATACACAAGGTAAAGTAAAAGCGAAAATATCATAAGAGAGTCTAAACCATGAATAGTAAATGAAGAATGTCACATGACAATATAGACTCGAAATATTTGTCCAACTAGATGCCTCTACCCATGAATATGGGTGGGTGATAAGACATGTCCCTAGCTCACCCTCAAAATAAAACATAACGAAAGTCTTTGAAACTATAACCAACTCGATGACTAGTCCTCGATAAATGAGGGCTCACCACAAACACCACCGGATAGAAAAGCTTAACTAGCCACGTAGATGAGTATAATCTTTAACATCAAACCCTACATTATGAGACAATGAAGGCAAAAGTATGAATTAGTATGTTGGAATGTACTAAGTATCAGGGTGTGACATGCAATTTAAATCATGGAATGCAATGGTCAAGTAAAACACATGATAAGATGAGATAAGTAAAGTCATGAGAAAATCATATTGACCAAAGAATTTGAAAAGCATAATTTAAAATTATAGAATACTTAAGAGATCATACATATATGGGATAGGAACCATAACTGACACTAAGACCATGCGAAGGTAGACTCTCCCCATACAACGTAGAAAATGAGAATCTACTTGCCAAGGTAGACTCTACCCCGCTAGGCGGGTCATACATATACTATATATAGATTCAATAGCTAAGCCATGAAGGCAACCTATGGTGGCAAGTAGTTTATGGGATATGAGGCTGCTACTAAGGCTTTTGGTAAGTCCCCCACCTCACATCTACTCGATGCTAAGTCAAATCCCATGAAATATATGCATAGCATAGAAATCATAATTATATATATCTTAGTTATGATCATAGGTTTGAAATCATAGAGTAGCTCATTTTTATAACATATTTGTACTGTGAGAATTGTTCTTTCATTATTACAATCATATTTGCATAATTCATATCGTTAAGCCTTACGTAACCACATAGGTCCCTAAGTCACCTTTTAGGCCTTAGGTCACCACATAGGGCCCTAAGTCACCTTACTTCATAACTTGCATAAAATTTATACATTGAACTTAGAGTAAAATTCAATTGCATAATCAATTGACTTTGAAAATCATGTAAATCATTTGAAAACATGAATGATCATAAACTTTATATGAGCCCATTTATAATTCATATAGATAATATCCTTTTAAAGTATAATTCAAAATACTCATAATTTACATCATGAACCCTAGAGATCAAAATAGGAGAATTAATAAGAAAACTCTTCAATTCAATGAAATAACCATCAATTTATATCAAAATAGACTAATGATCATATTTTGAATCATAATTCATGTAATATGGATAGAGATCATAAAATCCATAAAATACCATACTTTAATTTGATAGAAAATATTCTATCTTGAGAAATTGATTAGGCTTCATGGATGAAAGAATCCATGAATCAATACCCACATACTTTAAGTGAGAACACCAAGTAATTTGGAAGAACTTGAGTGAATTTACTTGAAGTCTTCAATGGAGTCTTTGAGAGTCTTTTGTTGAGAGAGAAATATTTGAATAGGTGAATTGTAGAAGAATGAATAGAATTAGGGGTTTAGGTTAACTTATAGAGTTGAATTAGGTCCTAAAGATGTCTAGGTTCATTAGCTAACAATTTAGAAAAAAGTCTAAAGTTCCCTTACTAAAAACTAAATTTAGCCAAAAACACATTGCCAGGTCCACGATGCGGAGGCACAAGTTCGCAATGTGGAATTGTTGCAGACCTTATTGGTTCACACAGTTCCTTGAGAAATCTAGATTTCAATATACGGGTCCTAAAAATCCACCGAGATTATTTTCCTACAGATTTTGACCCTCTGATCGATATTCCAAACTCGGATTTTTCCAAAAAGATTAAGAATAATGCATTACTTGAGCGGCCTATTCTCAAGGCATTCTTAAGGCACTTATGAACATTTTGAGGGGTGTTATATAAAATGTACTCTTGGATGCTCTTGTATGGATGCTTTTGTATTCTTAGTGTAGGTGCCCACATGGTTCGGTGGGTCATGACATATGAACATTTGACAAAAGAGATAGATTGAGTTACTGAAGGACTATGATATGAGTGTGTTGTACCATTCGGTTAAAGAAAAATTTATTGATGATGCATATAGTAGATTGTCTATAAATAGTGTGGCCTATGTTGAGAATGAAAATAAAGAGTTAGTTCGTGATGTTCATGGACTAGCTTATTTGGATGTTTGCTTGGTTTATTTATAAGGTAGTGGTATTGTTTTCCAAAATAGTTCTGAATCATCTCTTGTGGCAGATGTTAAGGCAAAGCAAGATAGTGATCTTACTTTGTTTGAGTTGAAGAAAGGGGTTGTTGAAAAAACCATTGAGACTTTCTCCCAATGGAAGATAGTGTGCCTAGATATCAAGGTCATTTGTCTCTTCCCAATATTGATGGCTTTAGGAGAATGATATTGTCCGAAGCTTATAGTTTGCAGTATTCTATTCATCCTGGTTGCATAGAGATGTATTGAGATCTAAGGGAAGTGTATTGGTAGAATGGCATGAAAAGGGATATTGCTTGGCCAAATGTCCTAATTGTCAAGAAGTGAAGGTTGAGCATAAAAAACTGAGAGGTTTACCTTAAGATATTGAGATCCTTACTTGGAAGTAGGAAGACTTAAATGTGGACTTTATCGCGGGTCTGCCTCATACCCATAAGCAACATAATTTTTTTTGGGTGGCTAAATGACTAAGTTGGCATATTTACTTCCTGTTAAGACTCCTTATTCAGTTGAGGACTATGCTAGACTTTATATTCGTGAGTTGGTTAAGCTTCATGATATTCTATTATCGATAATTTCAGACTGAGGTACTCAATTTACACCTTAGTTTTGGAGGTCTTTTTAAAAAGGTCTTGGCACTCAAGTTAAGCTTAACATAACATTTCACCCTCAAATAAAGGGTCAATCCAAGTGTACCATTCAAACCTTAGATGACATGTTAAGAGCATGTGTGATTGATTTCAAAGGTAATTAAGATGCTCGCTTGCCTTTGATCGAGTTTTCCTATAATAATAGCTACCATTCTATCATTCAGATGGTTCTATTTAAGGTTTTATATGGTAGAAGTTGTAGGTCTCTTATCGGTTGGTTTCAAGTTGGTGAAATTTCCTTGATTGGGCCTAAGTTTGTGCATAATACTATGGAAAAGGTTAGACTAATTAGAGAAAGATTGAAGACTGCCCAGAGTTGAAAATAGTCCTACATAGATGTGAGGAGAAGGGATATTGAGTTTGAAATAGATAATTGTGTTTACTTGAAAATCAAACCCATGAAGGGTGTCAATGCGTTTTGGTAATAAAGGAAAGCTTAGTCTCCACTATGTAGGTCCATACTATATTTTGAGGTGAATTGTCAAGGTGGAATATGAGTTAGATTTGCCTTCTGAGTTGGCCTCAATGCATGCAGTATTTCATGTGTCCTTATTGAGGAAGTAAGTTATTGATCCTAGATTCATTATGCCTTTAGACAACAATGGTGTGAAAAATAGCTTATCCTATGAGGAGGTTTCGGTTAAGATTCTAGACAATCAAGTAAGAAGATTGAGGAATAAGGTAATAGCTTCCATTAAAGTATTATGTAAGAACCAAGAGGTTGAAGGTTCTACATGGAAAGCTCAAGATGATATAATGTCATGATATCCTCTTTTTTTCCTTCCGTTCCTAGTTGAGGTATTGAGTTTCTTCATGATCCACTCCATCAAATCTATGAGTTTCAGTCATTCTCATATTTTCATATGCATGCATGTTCCTGAAATGAGTTTTAAGGCCATTATTTATCATAGGATTGAATATTCCATGTTTTTGTGCATTTTCGATCTATTTTGCGTTCATGTTGGGTTGCTATGTCTATTTCCTATTCCATTCATACTAGTTTGAGTATCATTTGAGGATGAATGTTCCCAAAGGAGAGATATTATAAGACTGTGAAAGTTGAAAAGTTAAAAAATATCACAGGAAGTTGCAGCATTATGGCACCAACTGAACTTCACGGGGCCCTTCACAGGCCGTGAGGTGGACCACCGGCCATAGAGCGGCAATGTGGTCTAACACTAGTATGTGGGAAATTGGGGGACAGGGTCAAAGGAGACTCTACAGTTTGTGATGTTTACCATGGACCGTGAAGCCATCCGTGAAACTAAACCCCCAGGACCCTAAGTTCCATGGAGGACCACAAAAGGTTCCATGATCTGTGGATCTCTTGAGAAGTCATGGTGACCTCTGTGGAAGTCGACCCTTGAAATCAGAAATTCTCCGAAGGACCACGACCATCATTACGGACAATTAATACGTTCCTCTGATTGGAGTGACATAGTTGGAGTAAATAATGAGACTCCAATTGGAGTATATATATTATTATTATTATTATTATTATTTAAGCCGTTTTTTTTTTTTTTCATTTTATTTTATTTTTTGCAAATGCCTACCCATTATTCTGTCTTCTAAATCCAATTAGATTTTCGAAAGGACACACTCGTTTTAGAATACGGATAGTGTAATATCCCCTAAAAAAAGTTGTATACGATGTTTCAATTTTTGCCTAAACATGATACAGCCTCTGTATTTTGGTCATAACTTTTCATAGAAATATCCAAATTGAGTGATTCAAATTTCTTAGTAACCACAAGATCATTACCTACAACTTTTATGAAGACTATATTTTAAGATTCGGAGGTTACGTAGGTCAAATAAATTAATCTTTGTAAGGTAGGATGCTGTTACGGAAATGAGTGTTTATAGAAGAAAAATCATATCTCACTGTAGGTTTATCCAAATTGGTTGATTCTTGAACTATATGAAACTAGACTTCCATATCTACAATTCTTATGAAGACACCAAATCCTAATAAGGAACTTATCTTAGTCAAACGCAGCTCCCAAAAAGAGTATTCTATCAAAGATAACTCATTTCACCTACCATAGAAAGATCTAGATACATTTGACATCACTCATGACATAAATTGTCCTCCATTTAACATCATCCATGACATCAATATATTCCACTAAATTTTCAGATTTTTATTTATAATTATTTTATTTATTGTTAGGTCATCTTTCCCACCTATAAATACCCACCTTATTTCCTCATTTTATTCATCAAGCTTTCTCAAGCAAATCTTCTCTCTATACACATTCTCAAATATAGTTTTAGTTCTTAATAGTGAAGAAATACTATTCTGGTGATTCATATATTCCGGGTAGTACACAAAACGTTCCGGCAAGGAGAGAAGCTAGGTTTCAAGAGTGTTCATTAAGTCTTCCGGTACCAACTAAAGCTTCGGTTTCCAGGTATGTAAGGTTTCAATGAGAGTATTCCTTCCACTCTCATGTCTAAATTATTTTGATTATATAATAAATTATGTTTATTTTCTTTAAGCTTTACTCTAAGTTATGTGGGTGTTTATCCATGGGTTCTTCCACCCATGTAGTCCAAAAACTCTTTCAATTAAATATCTTGATTTCAAGTAATATTTTCTTATGTTAATTCTTAATTTTACTTAATAGTATGAATCATGGTTAAACTAATGATTATTGCTCTATTTTGATGCAACATAATTTCATATGTATGAATTGATGGTTTACAAGTAATTCTTTTATTTAAAGGTTCTTGAAATTCATGGTGAGTTGTTTAAAGCATGATTTTTAATTAATGGATTTCAAAGTATTTATGTATATTTATTTACATACATATTTGCAAGTTAAAGTGATTTGACCCCACATAGTTTTACTATGTTTTTAATAAAGTTTGACTTGAAAGCTTTGACTCCAAATAAATGTTTATGAAAGCAATATCAAAAAGGGAGTCTTATGAAATGAAAGAATGATGAAATGATATGAATGATGGATTCTTTATGCAATAAGGAAAATTCTTGCATATTTGAATTACCAAATGTTTTAATGAGCTATTCTATCGAATATGATGTTTTGAATATTCAAGCTATATGTTATGACTATTTTGAAGTATTAAACTATTCCGTGGGATTGACTTAGCACCGAATGGGTCATTGAGGTGGGATTCGGTAAGGGAATCCTAGTAGCAACCCCTTGTCTCATTAACTATGTGCCAACATAGGAGCCCTTGTAGGCTTAGGCTAATGGATCCATAAATAGCCCTTAAAGTTAAAGTTAAAGAAATGAATGAAGTTGACGGAGTTCTACCTGGCAAGTAGTCTCCCCGGCCAACGTAGGGGGTTATGTTGGATTCCATGTAATAGCTCGCATGGTCTTAAATGTCGGTTATGGTTAATTTCCCACAAAATGAATGTTTTAAAGGATATCCATATGATTTATTATGCATGTATTACATTATGTTTCATATTACATAAATGTTATAATATTTTCTCAATGTTCATGCATCCTTACATACTTAGTACATTCAAAGTACTAACGCATACTCTTTTGCCTACATGATATCACCATGTAGGGATCGGTGCTCCTCCTCGTTCTCCTCCACGTGGCTAGTTGATATTCCATTGAAGACTACTTTTGGTGAGTTCCCATGTTCCGGGAACAATACTCCTTTGTCTTTCTAGCTTATGATATGTTAAGATATTTTATTATGGCATTTCTTCTATTATGATTGAGGGTGAGCTAGGAACTTGTCTTAGCCCCATTAAATCTAATAGTTAGAGGTATTGTTGGACATATGTAAGTTGAAGATTTATTATTATGATTTCCGCTTGTCTATTTATCATCATTACCTATGAAAGGCTAAAAGAATGCTAAGAGGCTTGTTTGAGGTACTTTCGGGTTCCTCATTCGCCATGTCACGTCTAGGCCCTAGGCTTGGGTCGTGACAAACTTGGTATCAGAGCCCGAGGTTTTGAATGATCCTTGGAAGTCCAACATGCCGCGTCGAATAGGTTCTTGTTCATGGTTGTGAAGCGCGCCACAATTATGAATAAGAGACTATGAGGCGTTTAGGAAAATTTTCACTTCTTTCAAATTCATGTCGTGCCTTAGAGTGTCCTAAGCTTTCCTTTAACTAACGACCCATTTTGTGTTCTCTAGATAATGACTCGTGGAAGACCACCTCGAAGAGCAAGGGTTGACGATGAGGACCAAACTCCTCCGATTCCTAATGCCCAACATCATGAGGATGGGGTAACCCATGCCGAGTTTCGCAGTGTTATTACTTTGTTAGCTCAAGTCGTAGCTAACCAAGGGAATCTAGGTGTTCCTTCTCCCCAAATGCAAAATCCAGCCTCTAAGATTCGGGATTTCCAAAGGATGAATCCACCCGAGTTCGATGGTTCTAAACTAGATGAGGACCCTATGGAGTTCATTAATGAGGTGTACCGGATTGTGGCTATCATGGGTGTGCCACCAAATGAGAAGGCCGAGCTAGTGGCCTATCAACTCAAAGGTGTGGCTCGAGTATGGTACGAACAATGGATTGTTGAGAGGGATGAAGAAATAGGGTCGATAGGATGGGAAGAGTTCAAAGGTGCCTTCCTAGACCGCTTCTTCCCATTAGAGCTAAGGGAGGCCAAAATCCAAGAGTTCATCAACCTCCGTCAAGGGAGTATGAGCGTGAGGGAGTATGCTCTCAAATTCACTAAGTTGTCAAAGTATGCTCCTTTTATGGTTTCCGACCCAAGAGCTAGGATGAGCAAGTTTATTTCCGGTGTCTCAAGCTTGGTGTCCAAGGAGTGCAAAACGTCCATGTTGATCAAGGAGATGGATATCTCTCGGTTAATGACTTACGCAGAACAAATTGAAGAAGAGAAGCTTAGAGAGAGATCAAGGGGGTTCAAAAAGGCTAGAGTGGATGGTGGAGGGTTTAACCCTCAAAGGTCCGATTATGGTAACAATGGCAAAGGTCAAGGTGGGCAACGATTTGTGGGACAAGGTTCCACCAATACTCCTCCTCCAAGGTTCAACAAGGACAAGAGTGGTAAACCAATGATTCCAAGAGAGAATGTTGCTACTCAAACTTTCCCTGCTTGCAAGAAGTGTGGAAGGACTCACAAAGGGGAATGCTTAGCTGGTTCCAATGCATGCTTTAAGTGTGGCAAGCTGGGCCACCATGCTAAGGATTGTAGAGATGGTGGTGGTAGGACTCAAGGCCAAATTGCTCATGGTCAACAAGTCCAAGGAGGTGTCCAACGCACCAACCGCTTTTACGCCTTGCATGGGAGACAAGAGGTTGAGGATGCACCCAATGTCATTACCGGTATGTTAAAGGTCTTTTCTTTTGATGTGTATGCACTATTAGATCCGGGTGCAAATTTATCTTTTGTTACTCCATTCCTTGCTAATAGATTTGATGTTTTACCTGAAATGTTATTAGAGCCCTATTTGGTGTCTACCCCCGTTGGTGAGTCAGTTATTGCTAGAAAGGTCTATAGGGATTGCCTTGTGTCTATCTTGCATAAAGTTATTCCTTGTGATCTCATTGAGCTAGATATGGTAGATTTCGATGTCATTCTTGGGATGGATTGGTTACATGCATCTTATGCTTCCATAGATTGTAGGAATCGTCGAGTCAAGTTCCAATTTCCAAATGAGCCTGTTATTGAATGGCAGGGTCGTGATTCGGTGGTTAAGGGTCAGTTTATTTCTTATCTTAAGGCTCGCAAAATGATTTCTAAGGGATGTATTTACCATATTGTGAGGGTTAGGGATGTCAACTCCAAAAGTCCTTCTCTTGAGTCAGTTCCTATAGTCAATGAATTCCCCGATGTCTTTCCTGATGACCTTCCCGGTATCCCTCCCGAAAGGGAAGTTGATTTTGGTATTGATATCCTCCCCGATACCCAACCTATCTCTATTCCTCCTTACCGCATGGCCCCAGCAGAATTGAAAGAGCTGAAGGAACAATTAAAGGACTTGTTAGAGAAGGGGTTCATAAGACCAAGTATTTCGCCATGGGGTGCTCCCGTTCTATTTGTAAGAAAGAAGGATGGGTCACTTCGAATGTGCATAGACTATCGGCAATTAAATAAGATGACCATTAAGAACAAGTACCCACTCCCTAGAATAGATGACTTGTTTGATCAATTACAAGGGGCAAGTCACTTCTCCAAGATCGACCTTCGGTCCGGCTACCACCAACTACGGGTAAGGGAGTGTGACATTCCCAAAACAGCCTTCCGAACAAGGTATGGTCACTATGAGTTTGTGGTGATGAGTTTTGGGTTGACGAATGCACCAGCGGTGTTTATGGACTTGATGAATAGGGTGTTCAAACCTTACCTTGATACCTTTGTAGTAGTCTTCATTGATGATATTTTAATTTACTCTCGGTGTGAGGAAGAACATAAAAATCACTTGAGAGTTGTGCTTCAAACATTGAGGGATAAACAATTATTTGCAAAATTTAGTAAGTGTGAATTTTGCTTAAAGGAGGTAGCATTTCTTGGTCACGTAGTGTCCGGTGATGGAATCAAGGTTGATCCTAAGAAAATAGAGGCAGTCAAAAATTGGCCTAGACCATTATCTCCTTCAGACATTAGGAGCTTCTTAGGTCTAGCCGGGTACTATAGACGGTTCGTCAAAGGCTTTTCTTCCATCTCATCTCCTATGACAAAATTGACCCAAAAGAAATCCAAATTCATATGGACAGATGAGTGTGAGAAGAGTTTCCAGACCTTAAAAGATCGACTTACCTCTGCTCCTATTTTGACTCTCCCAGAAGGATTAGAAGGATTTGTAGTTTATTGTGATGCTTCAAAGATTGGTTTAGGTTGTGTCTTAATGCAAAAAGGCAAGGTAATAGCCTATGCTTCTAGGCAATTAAAGGTGCATGAGCGCAACTACCCTACCCATGACCTTGAATTGGCGGCTGTTGTTTTTGCTCTGAAGATTTGGAGGCATTACCTCTATGGGGTGCATGTGGATGTATATACTGATCATAAGAGTCTTCAATATGTGTTTACCCAAAAGGACCTTAATCTAAGGCAAAGGAGGTGGCTAGAACTCCTTAAGGACTATGACATGAGTGTGCACTATCATCCGGGTAAAGCCAATGTGGTTGCTGATGCACTTAGTAGAATATCTATGGGGAGTGTGGCCCATGTGGATGAAAGGAAGAGGGAGTTGGTGAAAGATGTTCACCGATTGGCTAGATTAGGGGTGAAGTTGGGTAGTACTAATGATGGGGGTATGGTTGTTCAAAATAGTTCTGAATCCTCTTTGGTGGTGGATGTTAAATCAAAGCAAGATCTTGACCCAAAGTTTATCGAGTTAAAG
Source organism: Solanum dulcamara (assembly GCF_947179165.1). NCBI lineage: Eukaryota > Viridiplantae > Streptophyta > Magnoliopsida > Solanales > Solanaceae > Solanum > Solanum dulcamara. The sequence goes on from NC_077245.1 coordinate 27,113,402, forward strand.
AAGTTGGTAAAGGAAAAGAAGATAGAAGTCTTTTCCCAAGGGGGAGATGGGGTTCTATACTACCAAGGTCGGATATGTGTTCCAGATGTTGATGGCCTAAGGAGTTTGATCTTGATGGAGGCTCATAATTCTAGATACTCCATTCATCCTGGTTCAACAAAAATGTACCGAGACTTAAAGGAGTTGTATTGGTGGGGTGGCATGAAGAAGGACATAGCAAGGTTTGTGTCCGAATGTACAAATTGTCAACAAGTGAAGGCCGAACATTAAAGACCGGGTGGCCTAGCCCAAGACATTGAAATCCCAACTTGGAAATGGGAAAATGTGAATATGGATTTTGTAGTGGGTTTGCCTCATACTCGGAAACGTCATGACTCGATTTGGGTAATTATTGATAGAATGACTAAGTCAGCTCACTTCTTACCGGTTAAAACTTCCTATAGTGCCGAAGACTATGCCAAGTTGTATATTCGGGAGTTGGTGAGGTTGCATGGTGTGTCATTATCCATTATTTCGGATTGTGGTACCCAATTCACTTCTCACTTCTGGAGATCATTTCAAAAAGGCCTCGGTACTAAGGTAAAGTTGAGCACAGCATTCCATCCTCAAACGGATGGGCAAGCCGAAAGGACGATTCAAACACTAGAGGATATATTAAGGGCTTGTGTGTTGGAGTTTAAAGGGAATTGGGATGATCATCTACCTCTCATCGAGTTTGCCTATAATAATAGTTACCACTCAAGTATTGAGATGGCACCGTTTGAGGCTTTGTATGGGAGACGATGTAGATCACCGGTAGGTTGGTACGAAGTAGGTGAGATGACCTTGTTGGGCCCCGATTTGGTACTTGATGCTTTAGAGAAGGTGAAGATCATTAGAGAGAGGTTGAAGACGGCTCAAAGTCGTCAAAAGTCCTATTCTGACACTAGAAGAAGGGATCTTGAGTTTAATGTGGATGATTGGGTGTATCTGAAGGTTTCACCCATGAAAGGTGTGGTTCGATTTGGTAAGAAAGGGAAATTGAGCCCTAGATATGTAGGGCCTTATAGAATTGTGAGACGTGTTGGTAAGGTTGCATATGAGTTGGAATTACCATTGGAAATGGCCATGGTTCATCCGGTGTTTCACATGTCTATGTTAAAAAAACATGTGGGTGATTCTAGTTCCATTGTACCTATGGCAGTAGTGAATATTGAAGAAAACTTGACCTATGAAGAAGTTCCTGTGGAAATTTTGGACCGGCAAGTTAAGAGATTGAGGAACAAAGAAATTGCATCTGTTAAAGTCCTTTGGAGGAATCAACAAATAGAAAGTGCAACATGGGAAGCGGAAGCGGATATGATTAAGAGATACCCTCATCTTTTCCCCTCTACCCAAACCTAAGGTATTAAGTTGTCCTTGCTCAATTACTTGAAATCCTTACATCTCAACTTTTCTTGTCATATGCTTGCAAAATTATGAAATATTTTTTTAAAATGATATTTTAAATTACACTGTTGCATTAATGATAGGTTGTTTGTTAATACTCTACTCTACTCAAGCTAAGTCTTTTCTCATTCGAGGACGAATTTTCCCAAGGGGGAGATAATGTAATATCCCCTAAAAAAAGTTGTATACGATGTTTCAATTTTTGCCTAAACATGATACAGCCTCTGTATTTTGGTCATAACTTTTCATAGAAATATCCAAATTGAGTGATTCAAATTTCTTAGTAACCACAAGATCATTACCTACAACTTTTATGAAGACTATATTTTAAGATTCGGAGGTTACGTAGGTCAAATAAATTAATCTTTGTAAGGTAGGATGTTGTTACGGAAATGAGTGTTTATAGAAGAAAAATCATATCTCACTGTAGGTTTATCCAAATTGGTTGATTCTTGAACTATATGAAACTAGACTTCCATATCTACAATTCTTATGAAGACACCAAATCCTAATAAGGAACTTATCTTAGTCAAACGCAGCTCCCAAAAAGAGTATTCTATCAAAGATAACTCATTTCACCTACCATAGAAAGATCTAGATACATTTGACATCACTCATGACATAAATTGTCCTCCATTTAACATCATCCATGACATCAATATATTCCACTAAATTTTCAGATTTTTATTTATAATTATTTTATTTATTGTTAGGTCATCTTTCCCACCTATAAATACCCACCTTATTTCCTCATTTTATTCATCAAGCTTTCTCAAGCAAATCTTCTCTCTATACACATTCTCAAATATAGTTTTAGTTCTTAGTAGTGAAGAAATACTATTCTGGTGATTCATATATTCCGGGTAGTACACAAAACGTTCCGGCAAGGAGAGAAGCTAGGTTTCAAGAGTGTTCATTAAGTCTTCCGGTACCAACTAAAGCTTCGGTTTCCAGGTATGTAAGGTTTCAATGAGAGTATTCCTTCCACTCTCATGTCTAAATTATTTTGATTATATAATAAATTATGTTTATTTTCTTTAAGCTTTACTCTAAGTTATGTGGGTGTTTATCCATGGGTTCTTCCACCCATGTAGTCCAAAAACTCTTTCAATTAAATATCTTGATTTCAAGTAATATTTTCTTATGTTAATTCTTAATTTTACTTAATAGTATGAATCATGGTTAAACTAATGATTATTGCTCTATTTTGATGCAACATAATTTCATATGTATGAATTGATGGTTTACAAGTAATTCTTTTATTTAAAGGTTCTTGAAATTCATGGTGAGTTGTTTAAAGCATGATTTTTAATTAATGGATTTCAAAGTATTTATGTATATTTATTTACATACATATTTGCAAGTTAAAGTGATTTGACCCCACATAGTTTTACTATGTTTTTAATAAAGTTTGACTTGAAAGCTTTGACTCCAAATAAATGTTTATGAAAGCAATATCAAAAAGGGAGTCTTATGAAATGAAAGAATGATGAAATGATATGAATGATGGATTCTTTATGCAATAAGGAAAATTCTTGCATATTTGAATTACCAAATGTTTTAATGAGCTATTCTATCGAATATGATGTTTTGAATATTCAAGCTATATGTTATGACTATTTTGAAGTATTAAACTATTCCGTGGGATTGACTTAGCACCGAATGGGTCATTGAGGTGGGATTCGGTAAGGGAATCCTAGTAGCAACCCCTTGTCTCATTAACTATGTGCCAACATAGGAGCCCTTGTAGGCTTAGGCTAATGGATCCATAAATAGCCCTTAAAGTTAAAGTTAAAGAAATGAATGAAGTTGACGGAGTTCTACCTGGCAAGTAGTCTCCCCGGCCAACGTAGGGGGTTATGTTGGATTCCATGTAATAGCTCGCATGGTCTTAAATGTCGGTTATGGTTAATTTCCCACAAAATGAATGTTTTAAAGGATATCCATATGATTTATTATGCATGTATTACATTATGTTTCATATTACATAAATGTTATAATATTTTCTCAATGTTCATGCATCCTTACATACTTAGTACATTCAAAGTACTAACGCATACTCTTTTGCCTACATGATATCACCATGTAGGGATCGGTGCTCCTCCTCGTTCTCCTCCACGTGGCTAGTTGATATTCCATTGAAGACTACTTTTGGTGAGTTCCCATGTTCCGGGAACAATACTCCTTTGTCTTTCTAGCTTATGATATGTTAAGATATTTTATTATGGCATTTCTTCTATTATGATTGAGGGTGAGCTAGGAACTTGTCTTAGCCCCATTAAATCTAATAGTTAGAGGTATTGTTGGACATATGTAAGTTGAAGATTTATTATTATGATTTCCGCTTGTCTATTTATCATCATTACCTATGAAAGGCTAAAAGAATGCTAAGAGGCTTGTTTGAGGTACTTTCGGGTTCCTCATTCGCCATGTCACGTCTAGGCCCTAGGCTTGGGTCGTGACAGATAGCCCAAATTTTTACAACTTCACAACCAATTAGGATTTGGAGAGAATAAATTTGTATCATTCTACTAGAGTCCTAACCCAAAAAAATAATTATAATTACTTTGGAAGAAGGACTCTCTCACCATCACTACTTATCTATAAATAGACTCTCTCCTTTTATTTATTTTCATCATTTGCATTGGCAATTTTGATGCTCTTTTTTGCATATCCTCTTGAATTCATCATTATAAGAGGTACATTTTTTTATTATTTTTTTAAAAAAAAACCATCGCATCATTATACATTTGTACTCCCAGTGATGTTGTAAACGACTTTTGGAAGGGTAAAACACATATTTTTTTATTATTATTTTTTTTTCATTTTTTTAGCAAATGCCTACCTTTTATTATTATTTTTTTATTCTTATTAATTTTTTTATTTATTTCGTTTTTTATTATTATTATTATTATTTCTTCATTTTTTTTAGAAATAATTTCACATTATTCTTGGCAAAGACTTTACACCTTTTGACCTGAAGGTACCGCATTGCTCGAGCCAAAGTCTTTACACTGTCTAAGACAAATATTTTACATGATTTGTGGAAAAAATATTATACCATCTGAGGAAAAGGCATCCCATAGTCCAAGCCAAAGACTTTACACCGTCTGAGGTAAAGACATTACTTGATTTGTGGCAAAAACTTTACACCATCTGGGGCAAAGGCATCCCATAGTCCAAACCAAAGACTTTACACCGTCTGAGGTAAGGACTTTACTTGATTGGTGGCAAAGACTTTACACCGTCTGAGTCAAAAGCATTTCATAGTCTGAGCTAAAGACTTTACACCATCTAAGGCAAAGACTTTACATGATTTGTGCCAAAGACTTTACACCGTCTGAGTCAAAAGCATTCCATAGTCCGAGTTAAAGGCTTTACACCGTCTAAGGCAAAGACTTTACACCGTCTGAGTCAAAGGCATTCCAAAGTTCGAGCTAAAGACTTTACACCGTCTAAGGCAAAGACTTTACATAATTTGTGGCAAAGACTTTACACCATCTGAGTCAAAGGCATTCTGTAGTCTGAGATAAAGACTTTACAACGTCTAAGGCAAAGACTTTACATAATTTGTGGCAAAGACTTTACACCGTCTGAGTCAAAGGCATTCTATAGTCTGAGCTAAAGACTTTACACCGTCTAAGACAAAGACTTTACATGATTTGTGGAAAAGACTTTACACCGTCTGAGTCAAAGGCATTCCATAGTCTGAGCTAAAGACTTTACACCGTCTAAGGCAAAGAGTTTACATGATTTATGGCAAAGACTTTACACCGTCTGAGTCAAAGGCATTCCATAGTCCGAGCTAAAGACTTTACACCATCTAAGGCAAAGACTTTACATGATTTGTGGAAAAGACTTCTGTCTAAGGCAAAGACTTTACATGATTTGTGGCAAAGACTTTACACCGTCTGAGTCAAAGACATTTCATAGTCCGAGTTAAAGACTTTACACCTTCTAAGGCAAAGACTTTACATATTTTGTGGCAAAGACTTTACACCATCTGACTCAAAGGCATTTCACAGTCCGAGCTAAATACTTTACACCATCTAAGGCAAAGACTTTACATAATTTGTGGCAAAGACTTTACACCGTCTAAGTCAAAGGCATTCCACAGTCTGAGCTAAAGACTTTAGACCGTCTAAGGCAAAGACTTTACATGATTTGTGGCAAAGACTTTACACTGTCTGAGTCAAAGGCATTCCATAGTCTGAGCTAAAGACTTTACACTGTCTAAGGAGAAGACTTTACATGATTTGTGGCAAAGACTTTACACCGTCTGAGTCAAAGGCATTCCATAGTCCGAGCTAAATACTTTACATCGTCTAAGCCAAAGACTTTACATGATTTGTGGAAAAGACCTCTATCTATGGCAAAAACTTTACGTGATTTGTGGCAAAGACTTTACACTGTTTGAGTCAAAGGCATTCCATAGTCTGAGCTAAAGACTTTACACCAGCTAAGGCAAGACTTTACATAATTTGTGGGAAAGACTTTACACCTTCTGTGTCAAAGGCATTTCATAGTCCGAGCTAAAGACTTTACACCGTCTAAGGTAAAGACTTTACATGATTTATGGCAAAGACTTTACACCATCTGAGTCAAAGGCATTCCATAGTCTGAGCTAAAGAGTTTACACCATCTAAGGCAAAGACTTTACATGATTTGTGGCAAAGACTTCTGTCTAATGCAAAAACTTTACATGATTTGTGGCAAAGACTTTACACTGTCTGAGTTAAAGATATTCCATAGTCCGAGCTAAAGACTTTACACCGTCTAAGGAAAAGACTTTACATAATTTGTGACAAAGACTTTACACTATTTGAGTCAAAGGCTTCCCATAGTCCAAGCCAAAGACTTTACACCATCTAAGGCAAAGACCTTACCTGATTTGTAAAGACTTTCCACCATCTAGATCAGACATAGGTCTTGCTCAAAGAATATAATCGTTCATTATTGAGATTCATGACCATGATTATTGAATTACTAATTTAAGCGCTAATAAAACACCTTTTTTTATAGATTGAATCATGGTTTAATTTAGAGATTTGACTTCCTTTTCTTCAGAGTTGCGATACCTTTAGTGTTTCAATAGTACAAGAGATATATTATTGTATGAGAGCACCAAAGCCAGGAGATACTTAATTTATCAGAAACTAACCTTCTTAATCTAAAACATATCTAAAATGTATAGCTCAAGTCCCTTAGGATCATTCTAAACAAACTTCAAAAATGAACTTCATATGCAGGAAAGCTGACAGATTCATATTCGCATGATCTTATTAAAAAACACTCATATCTCAGCATAGAGAAGCCGAAAAGAAGGTTAATAGAACTACACTGTGTACAATAATCACAGCTAATAGATTTATGGATTTGTATAAACACTTCTTTGAAGTCAATTAAAATTCTATCTTGATTGGCCTTCTCTAATTCACACGTTATATATGATAATCTACAAGAACATTGTGATGATCAAATAATAGCGTGCGCCATTTGTTTTGAACTTATGAGACTAAACTTAGGATGTAACACACGAATTACGGTGAAGAGGGTTAAGAGAGACTATGAGTTCTTTGGATACTCATGCGACTGAACTCAGAATGTAATTCTAAGCGCCTACATACCTCAGTGAAGAGGATCAAGTCATAACGTAGTTCTGAAAAAGTGAGTTTTTATTATTTATTTTTATATATATATTTTTTGGTGTCCTAACTTTTGCCTAGACCACCTCTTTCAAGATTTTCAACCTAGTGGACATTTTTTGGGGGTGTCGTGCACAGTTTATACTCGTGCGGGCCAGGAGTATCATGCAGTTTATACTCGTACCTTAAGGAGTGGGTTTCTTTTCTTCAAGGATAGTATCTCTTTATGAACTTTCCATTAATAGGGCCAATGCGCAATCCTTCTAAGTCAACCAGTTTGTAAGCGACACTTGAGTATACTTCTTGTACCACATATGGTCCATCCCATTTAGCGGAGAATTTGCTTCAAGACCAATGAGAAATAATAATGAGCCTTCTTACAATAAGAACTTGATCACCCACTTGGAAGTATCTAAGACGAACCTTCTTATTAAAAGATCGAGCTAGACGAGCTTGATAACATTCCAGACTTTGTTGGTCCTCTAGTCTTTTTTCATCAAGAGCCTCCAATTCTTTAAGGTGTAACCGAGCATTTTCTTCATCAATGAGCCCTTCTTGAATGGCAAGGCGCAATGACGGGATTTGACATTCAAGTGGAAGAATTGCTTCAACCCCATAAATAAGAGAATAGGGAGTCGCTTGTATTGGCGTGTGATACGTAGTCCTATATGCCCAAAGAGCCTCTTCCATTCTTTCATGCCAATCTCTCTTAGACTTGGAAACAACTTTTTTCAATAAGTTGCAGAGTGTCTTGTTAAATACTTCAGCGAGACCATTAGCAGCCGCATAATACATAGAGGAATTATATTTCTTGAAGCCAAAAAGATCACATATCTTCGTCATTAACTTGTTATCAAATGGCTTGCCATTATCTGTCAATATGTATCGAGGAATACCAAAATGGTAGATAATATTGACTCGAATGAAGTTGGAGACATTCTCTTTATTTACTTCTCTAAGAGAAACAACTTCTGCCCATTTTGAGAAGTAGTCAGTTGCAGCCAGGATGTACAAATGTCCACCAAAGGACTTAGGCAATGGTCCAACAACATCCAAACCCCAAGCTTCAAATAGCCACGAGGAAATAGTTGGGTGCAATACTTCTAGGGGTTGATGTATAAAATTCACATGGATACTTGATCTTCTGAATTGAGAACACGAGTGCCAGACATAACTTCTCAATAGGTGAATACTTGATCTCATTTTGTGTCATCATCCTACTCAAGTAATATAGGGCATTTTCTTTCCCTTCATTATTTTCTTGTACGAGAAGTGCTCCTACTGACCTTTCTTGTGTTGCAATGTATAAAATCAATGGTTTTCCAGGTATAGGAGCTACAAGTACTGGAGGTTTCATCAGATAAGACTTTATGTTCACAAAGGCATTAGTACAAGCTTGGTCCCATTCAAAAGGAACATCTTTCTTCATAAGGCGACTGAATAGTTGACATCTCCCAGCCAAATTTGAGATAAACCTCCTAAGATATGCTAATTTTCCTTGTAAGCTTTTCAACTCATGAATATATTTTAGCTCAGGCATCTTCAAAATAGCATTTATCTTATCTTGGTCAATCTCGATTCCTCGATTTCGAACAATAAAATTGAGAAACTTTCCTAAAGTAATTCCAAAGACACATTTTAAAGGGTTCATTTTGAGTTGGTATCTTCGAAGTCGTTCAAACACCATTCTTAAATCTTGCAAGTGGTCATCACTCTTCTTTCATTTCACCACTAAGTCATCGACATAACACTCAATATTTTTATGAAGCATGTCATCAAAAATATTCTGCATGGCTCGTTGATAAATGGCTCCAATATTTTTTAAACCAAAAGGCATTACTTTGTAGCAATATATACCTTTAGGAGAGCGAAATGCAGTAAGTTCTTCATCCCTTGGTGCCATGCGAATTTGATTATATCTAAATGAACTATCTATGAAAGACATTGCCTCGTATCCAGTTGTAGCATCAATCATAAGCTCAGGGATTGGAAGAGGAAATTCATCCTTAGGGCATACATTATTAAGATCTCTAAAGTCAACACAAACTCGTATTTGGTCATTCTTCTTTCTTACAGGTACAATGCTAGAAATCCATGTAGGGTATTTGACTTCATGAATGAAACTTGCTTTAATGAGTTTGTTAACTTCAGTTTCGATCAAAGGAACCAGTTCAGATCTAAAGCGACGTTGCGCTTGTTTAACAGGACAAGTGCCTCATTTCATAGAAAGACGATGAACTGCAATTTTAAGATATAATCCTGGCATCTCTTTATAACTCCAAGCAAATACATCCCTAAATTCCATAAGCAACTCAATATATTTCTTCTCTTCATCGTCATCCAGTGAAGAACTTACATATGTAGGCCTTATATCATCATCAAACCCCAAGATTTACTTCCTTCAATGCATCAATAGTATTCTTTATCCCTTCCTCGAGTTCAGGTGGCGCATCTTCAGCATCCTCATCTTCTTGAGGATCACCATAATTAAAAGATATGTAATGGCATGCATGAATATCAACAAACCCATCATCAACTTTTGCATATAGTGGAGTACTTTCTTCGTCACAAATTATGATGTGATTTGATGATCCCACACTTTCTTCATCTTCATTTCACTCCCTAGTGTGAACTATGGTATGAGTTCTTGCTCTCACAACATCTCTACATGAAACTACAAGTTTTGTTTCTCCCCTCATTCTAGAAAGGATCAAACTGGGCCAATTCTTAGGTAAATTATGCTCCCGAGCATGTACCCATTCTTCCATGGTTCTATAATCTCCTTGGCGCTTGTATTTCATCTTCATTGGTCCCAATCGATCAAACACTGAAGTTTTTAGAGTTGATTCTATTAGCTGATTAGATGCAGAAATATTAGGAGTCATGCCACTAAGTCGATCAAACATAGAAGGCTTCTTATTGAACATCATCGGTTCTTCCACAAGGGTAATGTAGTTGATGCTCATCCTTTTTATAAAGATTCATACTAGTGATGGTTGTTTGTAACCCAAGCCTTCGCGCAATTGCTTGACATCATACCCTCTCTCTATCATCATCCTTTGAGTTGGATTTAGGCCATGATTTGCCCTTTCAATAACTTCATTTGGAAGCTTCCCTACTTTAGAAGCTTCATTGGGATTGTATCCCGCTTTCACCAACAACTTATATGCATTCGGGTCAAAACCCTCATTTGTACGCTTTTTAGGAAGTGATTCATGTGAATCATGATTCGATGGTCTGACAAATCCTTGTATCATTTTTGAAGGTGATTTGATTGCATCAATTTGCTTGATAGGGAATGTCAACTTGCTACTCTACAACTCAGAGGGTGGGATCTTGACTTTGTTTATCTTCGGTACATAGTGAGAAATAGGAATCATTCTCATACTTGAAGATGCCTCACTTATCTTAAGTACTTTGATGTCTGAAAGCGTTTTACTCTTTCCAATCATGACCCTCGCATTATCAGGTGATATATCAACCTTTTTTGTAATGTCAGCAGGTATCGCATTATCAACTTTGACTTCTTTTGAAACATGATTCTTTAAGTAGAATTTTGCATCAGCAAAGTGCGCTTCTGTCTTGGTGAAAGATTCATCATCAGCAACTACCTTCTTTTGAACCCTATCTTCAAAGTATTTGAAACATTGATGGTAGGTGGACGGGACCACTTTGTTCTCATGTATCCATGGCCTTCCTAACAAGATACTATACGAGGTCTTTGAGTCAATAACATGCATCCATGCACTCGAACGCATATCTTCCATCGTTATATCTAATTTGACAGCACCAATGGCACCCTTCCCCCTTGGTTAAATTCTTGAATCATTAGACGACTTTCAGATAGTTCATTTATCGAGATTCCAAGTTCCTTCACAGTACGAATAGGGAGAATATTGAACCCAGATCCATCATCCACCATGATCCTATTTACTTTATGTCCATGCACAAAACCTACCATATATAAAGGACGATTATGCAACACTTCACCCAATAAAAGATCATCTTTAGTGAATATAAACTTCGCATCACAAGTGTCCGCTTCTTCAGAGTGAGGCTTTATAGGGCCTTCATGTGATTGAGGTAATGATGGCGATGAGTTTTCTCCCATTGTCTCTTCTTTATCAATGTTACAACACGAGGCCTCGGTGTCACAATGAGAAATCTTTTCACGAAACCAACTTGGCAAGAATTCCTCTAATGTCACCAGAGGATGTTACTTTTGATAGTAATTTCCCCCAACTCTTGACTTCTTCACATTCTTCTTTACCCTTTGAGTTTTAGGTAGTTTCTTCATCTTTGCTCTTGTCACTTGCTTACTTGGTTCTCTTTGCAAGCTCATTTTACAACGTCTTCGTTATGTCACTAAAATCCATCCTTTATCATCAGTATAAGCATCGCAAGATTGGTTTTCCTCTAGAGGTTTATCTTTCCTTATTACTTCATTTATCAAAGGAACAAGCGATGATGCGTTAACATCTATTGTTTTGAAGTCACTAAATTTAATCATTTTCGGTGGTGATGTGGCTAGGTCATCACCACTATCATGTATTTCGACAAAATTGCAAAGAACTATGGGGTTGAGTGAACCAAAAGTGACAGAGACTTGATTTGAACTATCCTTCTCATCTTCAAGCAATATCTTTCCTTCACAGGCCAAGTCCATGATCTTTTCCTTAAAGATAAAACACTTTTCGATAGGATGGCCCATCAAACGGTGATATTTGCAGTAATTTAGATTATTAGTCCTCCCAGCCTCATCTAGACGCTTCATTTTTGAGGTAGCTCAAAGAGTTTTAATGCCAGAAGCTCTTCAAAAATTGTTGGAACATTTGAGTCCAAGAAAGGATACTTTTTTGCATGCATTTCCTTCAAAGCCAGCTTTCTACCAGCGTTATTCTGAAAAGCCGTGGTCTTCACCCTTTGATTCGTGCTTAGATTTGTAGCCACTTTCAAAGGTACGGCATTAACATTCATCAACTCCTTATTTCCAAACTTAGGTGCCGATTTTCCTCCTTTCTTTACCTTCATTTTGTCTTTTCCCTTGCGAGGCCCATAAATAAGTGGTCCTTCAATCCCGCTTGCAGACATGCTCAAGTCCATATCATGAGCACGTGTGGCTAGTTCCTCAAATAATTTGGGTTTAATACCCTATAGGATATAACAAAGTCCCCAACGTATTTCTTGAATACACATTTCTATTCCGGAAGTTTCACTAAGCATATCCTTAAAGTTGAGGCTTGTATTTCTCCATCGGTTGATGAACTCAATGACAGGTTCATCTTCCCATTGACATGTATTTATGAGTTCAACCATGCTCACAGTACGCCTTGTGCTATAGAAACGATTGAGAAATTCATGTTCAAGTTGTTCCCAACTATCAATAGAGCCTGCCTCGAGATCCGTATACCAGTTAAAGGCATTTCCTTGTAAGGAGCGCACAAATTGCTTGACCAGATAATCTCCATATGTTCCAGCATTATTGCAAGTGTCAACAAAATAGGCAATGTGTTGCTTTGGATTTTCCTTTCCGTCAAATTATTGAAATTTTAGAGGTTGATAACCTGCAGGCATCTTCAAAACATCGATTCTTGAAGTGTTGGCTTTGCATACATAAATGATGACTTTGAAGACACATCATACTTATCTTTGATGGTTCCCATAATGAAGTCCTTCAGTTGATGAATAGAAATTCCTCCTTCAGCAGATACTTGCAGCTCATCACCCACATTTATTTGCTTTGTAACCAAATCTCCATTTTATTGTATCATCGGACGTTTTCTAGGTACATGACTTGAGTCCTCCTCCATAACATTCTCAACTCTGTCCGTCAACTTGACAATTCGATTATAATGATCTTGCACATATTTTGTTAGAGCTTCAATTGCCTTTGTCAAACTTGCCAGTTGTTCTTCAACAGTTGAGGCGTTCGTCATCATCGCTTGGATGGCCGTTATGGATGATGGAGCAAAGCATAGATTTTCCCTCAAATTGAAATTTGTCTGAAACAAGTTACGTGGAGTGATTGGGGCAAATCTAGTGATCAAGACATCATCTTCATCTTGAATAGTGCAATTTCTTGTGTTAAAAAGACTAAGTCGAGCCAACGTCTTTTCAATAATATCAGCTATATTCTCTCCTTCTTTTAACTCATTCGAAAAGAATCTTGCCCCCTTTGAAGATGAAGGATCAAAAACAGGAACCGATGAGGACGGCACTTAGAGTGCTTGTTGTCCTAACAAGTTTGCTCTATTCCTAGTGGTGGGTCCCAAACTTCCCATAGTCGCATCTAGTATGTTCTCCACCTCAAAGGAGAACTTGAAATCAGTAGCCTTAGCAATAATATCCCTGGAGTCAAACTTCTTAGATGCCATTTTAAGTATTCTTGAAGTTTGATGATCGATGTAAAGAGATGAGAGGTAGAGATTGTCCCACTGGGCATGCCAAAATTTATTGTTTACAAATTTTTGGTATCAGAGTTGCATATTTGATTTGTGAGTGAAGAGATGAAGGGAAGATTCAGTCCCACTGAGCGTGTCAATTTGTTTGCAACAGATTTTAAATAAATGGAAAATAAATCAACCATAAATAAAATCTGAAGAAATAAGAATATTTTACTGATAAGACAATATGGATACAATTCTGTTTGTTATGTTGATTCTTCTCTCAAAATTTTCTCCTGATTCGAGGACCGTTGGTAGTTTATTTCTCAAACTAGGATGATTTGAATTTGATCTCCATCGTGATTCGAGGGCCATTAATGGCGTATTTCTCAAACTAGCTAGGATGATTTGAACTTGATTTTCATGATCTGATTCTTCAAATAATATGAAACACGTTGAACTTGAATTTGATTTAGAGTCAAGGGCTTGAATAGCTTGATCTTGAATCTTCATCTTCAAATTTGGATATGAATTAGTCTTCATGAACACTTGTATGGTTATGACGAATAGTAAATATGAACAAGTAACTTGATCTTGATCTTCTTGATATTTTTCTTCGTTCTTGATCTTGAACTTGAACTTGAATTTGATTACTTGAACTTTGTAGCTTTGTAGAGAATTTGCGGTCTTTGATCCACGAGCTCTCTTCTTGCTTCTTGTTCTTGAAAAAAAAACCTCTCTCAGAATAATGAGGACCCCTATTTATAGTTGTAGGGAGTGGTATGAGGGTGCGATTTGATTGGTTGGTTTGAACTGACCAATCAGATTTCTTTGGTGAAGAGCTTTAATTTGATTGGTCAGAACATGTCACATATACATGTGGCATTATTCTAGTGACTCATTTAATTTGACTTAGTTTGCCACATAACTTTGACATGTGGCATGATTTTAGTGGCTTATTTAATTTGACTTGGATTGCCACCTAACTTTGGCACATGGCATAATTCTAGTGGCTTATTTAATTTGACTTGGATCGCCACATAACTTTGACACGTGGTGTAATTTTAGTGGTTCATTTATTTTGACTTGGATTGCCACATAACTTTGACACATGGTGTGCTTTTAGTGGATCATTTATTTGACTTGAATTGCCACATCATTTGGACTATTTTCTTGAATTTAATATAGTCTAAATTAATTTACGGATTTAAATCCAATATAATTCTAATGTTTACAAGTTTATATCTATATTTAGTAATAAAGCAAAGATAGAAAATGTGATATGACACTCTTCTGAGTAATATTGATATTTATTTATTTTATAACAATATTTTTGATAATTTTTTGATATTTTTAAAAATAATTTCTCAAAAAATAAGTTACTTTTCAAAAAAAAAATTATGCCTTGAATTTAGTTTTATTATTTTTTTTGCATTTTTTCTAATTTTAAAATATTGAAAGTTTTATCTTATAATTTTATAAAATATCAAAGATCGCCATATTTAAATCCTATCACCATCAATACTATTAATTTCTTTTACTCTTACCTTAATCTAATCATTAATGTTATTTATATCATTTTCTTAAATTATTTTTTTCTTTCTTTGTTCCTTTCATTTTCTTTTATTTATTTATTCGTAGAAATTAGTTATCACTATAACTTTATTTAATTCCTCAAATTTTTGATTTTTTTGTCATGCTAAACACAATAGGGAAAAGGGTCAAAAATGCCCTTAAACTATTTGAAATGAAAAAAAATGTCTTCCATTTATAATTTGGTCCAAAAATATTCTTGCCGTCAATACTTTGGTCCAAAAATATCTCTATTATTATTTAATGGGTCAAAAATGTCCCTATTGTAACAAAATGGGTTTAAAATGCTATTTTTCAAATAAATATATTTTTTTAAAAAACTAATGTTGTTCCATAAAAATATTACTTTTAAGGAACTTTATTCTTGTTTTTTTTTCTTTTAAACCACTTTAAGTAATAAAAAAGTAGAAAATTATTTTATTCTTTGTAATCTCATTTTATCAATTAAAATAGAATAATTTCATGCACTCTAAGTTTTAACGGATAATATAAGTGATATATATAAGATCATAATAAATCTATCATTAATGTTTATTCAAATAACGATAGAAAATAATTATAATAAAATAAAAAATATTTTTAATTTTTTAATTTTTTTTCTAATTAAAGTAGAATAAACATTTGCTAATAAAAGAAATATTATTAGGAAAAAATGTGTTCAAAAAGAAAATAAATAATATTTTTTTTCATGAAAGGGCATTTTTGACTCATTAAAGAACAATAAGGGCATTTCTGGACGAACGATAAGGCATTTTTGGACCAAACTATAAACGGAGGACATTTTTATTCATTTCAAATAGTTTAAGGGAATTTTTGACCCTTTTATGATTTATTATAAGGGTGAAACCCCAACTTTGCTTTTAAAATCAACCCCCCCCCCCCCTTCAACTTTCAAAAATAATCAAATTCCTCATTTTATCCTAATTAACTTTTTAAAATGCCCATTATACCCTTTCATTATCAATTTTTTTACTTCTTTAGAAATCATGATTTTTTTCATTTTTTTATTTAATGTAACAATTTTTTCATTAAAGCATAAACATTATTGTTTGGACAAAAAGGTGAAAAATACTAATTAAGTATATAAGTTAATGATGTTCTATAATGAAGTAAATTAACATAATGAAAAAATTAATTTTATTAATGATAATCAAAACTCTAATATTTATTTATACAAGTGAAAATAACAGAGAATAATAATTATACAAATATATTTCAATGTAGGAAACACAAATAATTAATTTAATTAAGGACAAATTTTTAAAGATTATATTATTTAGATTTTAAATTATTTTAGATTATAATTTATGTAATACTCCATCAATGTCAATCAAAACTTGTTTATTTATATAGAAGAGAATACCCATTGCCATTTATATTACTTGGCCCTCATTCTAAAAATAGTTATTTTAATTTACTTGTCCAATTTATGAAATTTAAGAAATTTTTAATATATTTTTATTTCTACCCTTAGTATTTAATAACTGCATAAAGTAGTAATAGTCAAATTTAAGGTTTCAAAATATTATTAATAATGTTAGTTTAGTAAAATACACATCTAATTATTTTTTTAGGGAGTGTCATATATATCAAGAAGAGTCAAGTAATATGAAACACTTAATTAGATACTTGGTGATAAGCCTAAGGTCCCATGGAAATGCTTAATGTTCATAAACCCTACAAGACCAAAGTCTAGATTTACAACATGGTTACAGCTACAGGGAAAGCTATTGACCACATATAGGCTACTAAAGTGGGGGATGGTGATCGATGCTAAATGCAGCTTGTGCCAAACACAAGATGAATCCAGAGAATATTTATTTGTACAGTGTCCTTTCTCCAAAACTCTATGGGGTGGAATCTTATAGTGGATGCAGAGGCCAACGTATGATCTTACCAACTGGGAACAGCACCTGCAGTGGACAATAAGCGTCACAAAAGGCAATATAAAACAGGCTCAACTTTATAAAATGGTGTACTCTGAGATCGCTCATGCACTATGAAATGAGAGAAGCATGAGAAATTTGGAAAAACGAAGTCAGACAAGGAAAGCAATAGCTAAGGAGATTGTCTCACAAAATCACTATAACCCAGTAAGGAGAGTAGGGGCTTTCTACTACGACTCGGACGGAGGAAGAAGGATTATTTGTGTTAGAGCTCCTCCTAGAATACAGAATGAAGTTCATGGTTACATTTTTTAGATTATAGTAGTTCTAGCTAGCTCATAGATCAAATCATAAGCTGAGATATAATTTTGTTGAGTTGTAGCAAACTATAACATTGTAATTCAATACTTTGGTAATTAATACAAGTCAGTTAGTTACCAAAAAAAAAATAATATGAAACGCATGGAGTAAAATAGTGGATAAAAGAAAAAATATACGTATACATACATATACACACACTTAATGCATATTATATTGAAATAAAGGTCATAAGAATAATATTAAATTTTGTGATAAATTCTTTAAAATAGTATTCTACTTATAATGTTAAAGAACTTAAAGATAAAGTTATAAATATCTATGTTAAAAAGTAAATTATATATAATATAAAGAGATATTAAATAGATGTGATTTAACAAGGGTAAAATGAACAATGCATAGGATAAAGGGGAGAGTTTGATTATTGTTTAAAGTTGAGGGGGAGTTTGATTTTAAAAACAAAGTTGGGGTGGAAATGATTTTCACCCTTTATTATAATTACATCAATATATTAAGCATTAATTACATTGTATGAATGGAAAGAAAATCATCATTTTCAGGAAAGTAAAAGTTTAATTACAATTCCACTATAATTAAGGAATGAGAAAGATATTATTTCGATATACTAAGCGTTAATTGCATAGATGGAAATGGAAAAGGAATTACCGTTGAAGGAAAATAAGGGTTTGCAATGCAACAACAATTTAGGAGAGAGAAAAATATTATTTTTGTTATAAAATTATTTTCTATTTCTACATCTCTTTCTTCCTCACTTTCCACCCTTTCTTCTGTTTTTGAGGCTTCTTACAGTTTTTTAGTAAGAATGGGTGAGGGTATTCTGCCTAAATAGTAAATAAGAAGGAGAAAATAGGGAGAAGAGAAAAAAATTGTTATTTTTCTTATGTGATATTTTAGAGTTTTACAACATGTTATTAGCATGAGACTCTACCATCTTAAAGTGTTGGATTAGTTTGAAGGCTAAAGTATTATTAATTTTTTTTTCTTTTTAATATGATTAATTTTACAAAACTTGAGTTCGTTTCCCGTTTGGACAAGAATTACCTTCTATGAATGAGTGTTGGATGCCTAATCAATTGAGAAATTGGATATTAATGTAAAGGCGTCCCACGTTTCTCGCCCGCTACTCGACCGTCACAAAAGTATGGTATGTTTTATTAAAAACTTATATTTGATCTAACAAACTATGACGAAATAATTTTGTGAAATAAGAATTGCATCTGGAAACAAAATGCAAATTACAGATTGGCTAGTGATAATACTAATGAGCCCGTAAAAGAGATATATCACCTGCATATTTATGGCCATTATGACTTACTTTTTATTAATTTTCAAGTTTGTTTTACGTTCTGACAATCATGTCTTTAATATTATATTTCACAAGTTTCTCTGTGATTAAATTTTTAACAATCAGAAGTGGTTACATTTGTTGAAGTGCAGTATCTATTTAATTTTTTTTTAAAAAAAAGTACTACTGCAAAATTATTGGAAAGTTTATTGGTATGATAATTGTTACCATATTTATTCATCTGTAGTTCTATTACCTGCAAATTCTCTTTTACTGATTGCACGATACTTAAGAAATTGATGTATTTGCTTTACTTCGTTTATGTTTATACGCGTTGAAAGTTTTAATACTTTAAAGGCTCCAAGATGAATCTCGTTGCACTTGTCCTAAAACGCCTTTATATGGATAAGACAATAGATTAATGTCCAATTGCACCAAGAGGGTAAGACATCAGATTTGAGTCTTGGTGCAACTTGATGAATGAAGTTGGGTTCAAGTCCCATCGGTTTATGGCATAACACGTTTTATATGGATAAGACATTGGGTTAGAGCCTCAATGCACCATAGTAAAGATATAATGATGATTAAAGCAAAATAGTGTGCTTTGATGAAAAAGTTATGAAACCTATTCCACTGAATTTGCTCCATCCTTTGATGTAAATGTGGTGGCAATGTATAATATGTCTGATGGAAGACAAATGATTGAATAATGCATATGAACGTGGAATGAGGTACTAAGAATGATGACTTTTGATAATGATGAGAAGAACTATAGAAAATTCAAATGGACATCCATTAAAGAACCTAAATATTCTTCTAAATGGTGAATTTTCTTGTATTACCTGTTATCAAGACAAGTTAATTGTGACTAGACCATCACCAACGAAAGTTGATAATAAGTCACCTGTGTTCTTGGAATGTATACATGGGAATATTTGTGGACCTATTCACCACATAGTGGTTGTGTAGATACTTTATGGTCCTAATATATATTTCTTTTAGATGGTCTCATGTGTGTCTATTGTCATCTCGCAACTTGACGTTTGCAAAATTGTTAGCATAAATAATATGATTACGGACACAATTTTTTGATAATCAGATTAAGTCCATTTGTCTTGATAATGTGTTATACCCCAAAAATTTTGAGCTAAGACCATATCCATTCTTCTTATGTGTATAGGCCCAAGCCCGATGACTTCTAATTGTATATATGTTTTAGGATTAATTTCCAAGTATTAGAGGTGAATTAGGGTCCTCATGAACCCCTAGTACTAAGTCAAGTTCAAAGATCCTTTACCGATTGAGTTTTCGTATAATATCATACAAGGGTCAACTTCAAACGACCATATCTTTTAGAATATTCAGAGTTAGGTGGTTCATTACCTATCAAATTAAAGGTCTTCGAGTCATCTTTCCAACTCCACCAAGTTTGCCTCATTTCAAGGTCAGAGTAAAATATTATGAGCATTTTACTAGAAACTATCACTTCAGCAGTTTGGGGCCTCGGGCGGCACGCCAGCAGTGCGCCCGGAACTGACTGTAGTAGTTTGGGCTCTGGCGCGGTGCGTCCGAAGTGCGCCAAAACTCATTTTTTAGATTTTTTTTCTAATGAAAGGCATTCCGGACTTTTTTCTACCTTTCCCAAACTTAACACAAGCCATTTTGGGACTAAAATTTGTCCCTTATCAATACCCTAAAGAAATTTTCTCATTTAACACTTAGAACATTCAGAGAAGAGAATTGGAGAGAATAAAGAAAGCTAAGGTTCAAGGTTTTCAAGATATTCCTTCAATCTCAATCCTCCCTTCGATTTCTAGATATGTAGGGCTAACCACAATGTTGAATTGAGTTAGTCCAGGTGGCCTACATCTAATTCTATCGATTGTTGAGAATGAATTGAGTCTAACCTAGTTTCTTGAATTCAGAATGAGTAAATTCTTCTTCTATTGAGTTTCGGATAACTACATATTGAAATTATTATTGTTTTTTCTATCTCTCAATTGATTGAAATTGTTGTTAATGGCTACTTTCCCGTGAATCCTAGTTGATTTGATACTCATGACTGTTACATACATATTTTTTAGTAAAGATGATGACTTTATGCATTAATGAAGAGAGTGATTTGAACTAATATTATGTATATATAAAAATATATTTTTTAGAGTCTAAACGAGTATGAGTATCGAACATGATAGATTGAAATCGAGAAAGAGTTTTGAGAGATGTTAATGACTTTGAAAGAATATTTTACTGAAAGAACTTGATGATTTGAGCATGAGCATTGATTTCTAATGAGTTTGATGGAATTGAACACAGAGTTAAATAAGGATTTTGGAGCAATATATTTTGAAGACGATGTAAATGATGTTCATTATTTTAAAAGTGTAATGATTGATCAAGAGGTGATGCTGATGATTATATTTTGAGATGAGTTTGATGTTTAAATCACAAGTCTAATGAGAGTAAATGATGATGTTAATATGAGAATATGTTTTGGGAGTAGTATTGAGCATTGAGTTGGGTAAGAGTTTAATTGACTCAAACCCCACAACTACATAGTCAATGTAGGATAGAGGCTACGCCTCTCTTATCCCAAAAGAGGACTTGATGATTGGATCCATAGATGTTGATGTCCATTACTCTTGCAAGGTATTGGATGGATGTGGCAATGACATCGCTTCGTTGTATTATCACTAGCTCATAAGTGATGGTTGTCAATTAGAGAAACTCCCCAAAAAATAAAATATCATATTTTTATATACTGAGTTACATTTGTGTATTCATATCTTTTAAAGCATTCTTTTACACATATTGTATTCTTTATTGAGTTGAGCTATTTTCAGAGTTGAGCTAAATTGAGTATCTTTGAGTAAGTTTCCTTTCAGCTATATTACATACTCGTACATTTCATGTACTGACGCTATTTGGCCTGCATTATTTTATGATGCATACACAGGTATTAGAGATCATCAACAGGCTTATCGTTAAGGGTCTACTTCTCCAGTTTTGGTGAGACCTCTTTGTATTCAGAGGAGCTCCTTTTATCCACTCATTCATTTATTATTTAGTAGTTATTTGAGGTAGTCGTGGACTTGTCTCAGTACCTTCTTATGAGTCAATTAGAGACTACATAAACAGAGTAGAGATTGAGTGGAAGGATTCTTTCTGAGTCTATTTTTAAACTATAATTTCATTATTGAGTTTATGATGTTGAGTTACATTATACTTTGAGTATTTTCAATATATTATTTATTTATTGATGATGATGTTTCTAAATGCCCGTATGAGATAATTATCTATTGAGTCGAGTCCTTCGCTGAGTGATCGAATGAGTGATCAGATAAAGTGGTTCGCTTGAGAGCTAGTAGTGGTTTCTGATTGCCGGTCACATCTAGAATACCTCCCAGGGTGTGACAAACTTGGTATCAGAACATAAAGTTCAAGAAGTACAGAGTTCAAGAGTTCTATGGAGTCTATGAAGTTATGTTTAGTAAAGTCTTGCTTATAGGTGTGTTGTGCACCACACTTATAACCAGGAGGCTATAGAATATTCAGAATTATTTCACTTCTTTCATATTTTGAGTTCGTGCGATAGAGTTTAACTTTATAAAAATTCCCTTCTAATTTGTGGGTTGTTGAAATCCGTCCGAGTACCCCTTATACTCAAGGTGGTTAGAAAAGTAAAGCTCATATTCTTATTGATGATTTACTATCAAATAAAGTATTTAGAGAGTAAAGAGATGGCACCAGGATTGAGAGAAGTCAATTAGTATGCTTAAGTGTATCGATTCGAAAGAATGCACTATTATTCACTTCAAATGTGCATTGATCCAAAGAAAGATGTACTCCCAGATTCTCTTCCTTAAACTTTGCTTCAAATGTTATCTTTGAGATGGAAGTTATTTCCCAAATTTTCTTAGTGCTACCACTCGAGAAAATGTGATTTGAGGTATTGCTATAATTGATAGAATTATCCTAGAGCTAGAAAGATGGAAGTTAGATGAGTAGAAACAAAATAGGGAGAAGGGTGATTGGTTGAGTCATGTAACTAGAGTTATTTATCTATAAAGTCGATGGTAAGATCATTAGTGAAATCTTTTTTGGCTTTGACTAAAGAGTAGTAAGTATTGTGTAACTTTCATGACAGGAGGTAGAGGAAGAATTGTTAGTTAGGATGAGTTAGAGTACACTTGAACAATGAGATGAGTTTTATGTTGAGGTGTCTTTGTGTTAGTAAATACCTAGTATAGGTGTTGAATGCAAGGGAGGAGGAGTCATAAGATGATAGATCTAAGCTAGGCTTATGATTTTAAAGAAAGAGCCCCATGTTATTTAGTGGGATATGAATATAACTAGGCAATGAGGTGTAATGAATGGGTAAATATTACTTAGGTTATGAAAGGAAATGAGGTGATAAATTGTAATTAGACAGACAGTGAGACGATGATCGATTACTTGTCATGAGGTCTTAGTAGGAGAGCATTTCTTAATTTTACCTAACAATTGTAAGTTATTATAGTATGTGAGCAGTGTGTGATGTACGTGTTAGTACTAGACTCTAAGATTGAATTTGAGATAAGTGGTGTGAAGAAAGAGGGGCTAGCATTATGAGTGTGATAATGCTAGTTTTAAGATTTGATTTAGTAGGCTTGACATAGCATATGCGAGAGATTAAGATGTTAACTTGTGAGGAGTGTGTGCTAGGAATGGGGGGTATATGACCCTCAGATGTAAATAGTAAATTGAGGCTAATTCATTTGGTAAGAAGAGGCTTAATATATGTATTCGAGATAGTATAAAGTTATATGAGTCTCTAATTTTATGAGTTGCTTTGGGTGACTAGTTATTATCCTTTAGCTGCTAATATGGAGAAGGATGGATATGGGTTTTTCTTTCTATTTAGTATCCATAAGAATTGAGTCGAAGTGAGTTGTATATAGCTAATGATGAGTCTTCTGTTATAGTTCAAGTTTCCTTCAACTGAGTTAGGAATATGTGAACCTAGAAGATGAGTGTTAGCTGGCTAAAGAGAAGAGGTTAGATCATAAGAGTTAGAGAAAGTGGATGTGTATGCCAGTAAGAGTAGCAAGTATAGAAAGATGCCTAAAAGGTAGAAGGAAGTTAAGAGAACTATCTTAGAATGAGGTCCTAGTAGTGGTTTGGTATCTTTGGGTATAGTATAAATAGAGAGTTTAAGTGTTCTTGTGAATAGTGATACTCTATCGTGTGGAACAGTGTGCTTATAGCTAAGTGTAGAGAATAAGTTTGTAGGCTCAGAGTAGTGACCTTCGAGCTAAGGGGGAGATGATAAGGTAATGAACCAAAGTGGGTCTTGAGTTTTAAGAAATGATGAGTTGACCAAGATGAGACATTAATGTTTTTTCATCTCTTACATTCCTTATACTTCAGTTGAGGTGATACCCTACACATATCTTATGTATGAGATCCATACCCGTGGCCTAGACCTATGTACTTCATGTTGATTCGTGTTCATGCTCAGTTCCTAAAGTGAAAAGTGGTAACTTCCTTCAACGATTCCAATCGTATTCCTTGAATCTACGAACTCCAGCCTTATATTATATGGGATATGATAGATGATGTCATGTTTCGTTGTATGCTCAATTTCATAAACTCATAATAGTCCTTAAAAGGCTAGTGAGGTCATGTTACATTATGAATGTTCTCAGATTAGATTTTTTGAATGAGTATTTTGGTGTACATCATGGTAGAAGTTAATGCAATTATCGGTGTAGAGACGCTAAGATCGGCATGATAACTCTTAAGAGATGTTGATTTCAAAAAATCCATAAAGTGTTTAGAATGATAGGCTTGCATATGTGGTGGTCATTATGTGAGTGATAACAGTATGCTATTGATGATTTCTTGTTGAGGATTTCAAGTAAGTGTATTAGGATGGTTATAGAACTAGGCTTGAATATGGTATAGATGGCATGTGGATGAATACACGATGCATTAGGTGCTTCTTGATTTGGACTCGAGGTTGGTTGAATGTAATGGAAAGGAGTAGTACTCTTGTGATCAGGTTCTCTATAGAGGTATAGAACATGAAGCTTATGGTCTAGATTAGCATAATTATATTATGTGTAGTGCCTTGTGACTTAGTATTAGGCTTGAACATATAAGAGCATGCAGT